>NC_090023.1:157309162-157509162 GCF_037176765.1 Anolis sagrei
TTGAGATGGAATGTAGCCACCACCATCCTGGGAAAATCCTGTTTTTTGGTGGGGAATGGGGATTGAAACCTACACTGAAGCAGGTTTTTTAAACCTGCTTCGGTGCGGGTTTTAGTCCTGTATGAAAGTGCACTGAGACACTTATGTGACAGTTACCAAGAGGGACAGCCATGAAAACTCCACATGATAATATCTCCTGAATTCCTCTGCCTTACACCATTCCCTCCTTTTGGAGCACAGCGTTTTCCCACAAAACGAGTCAGATGCCCTTCTATATAATAGAAAATGCTAATTTGTTACATAAAAGCGAATATTTTTGTTTTTTTAAATATAAAATAACATTGTTTAAAATATAGGTATAAAGTTAAGTACATAGATAAATGTTACTCATTTCTAAAATATATTCCACAGATGGACATTGCTATTATCTTAAATGTTGTATTAAGTTTCGCCTTTCCATCACTTAGAATATGTCTAATGATATTTGTAGCCTCTCTGTGCTGATCATTTTTTTTATCAGCTCTTTGGAGTAATTGGACATGGGATGGCAAAGGAAAATGCATCTTTATCTCAGGTGGCAATATGCCTTGGGCTGACCCTGTATATGGTGGGAAATTTTCATCTAATTTTAATTCAGGAGAAAAGTGTGCTTCAGTTGGAAAAAATATAGGTAATGTTCCTCTCTAGTGCAATGTCATCTACATTCTTTCTGCTCTGCAGAATGCCTAGCATATTTCATCAATACATGAACCACAATAGTGATGATAGGGGTAGCCTTGCAGAAGATTTAAATGCAGGGAATTTAAATAGAATATAAAATCTCATCTTGGTTTGATTATAAAGATTAACAAGTTACCTATTTTCTGCTTCCAAACTCTGTGAAAGAATTTGGGAGAGGAAGACAGGGAGAGAATTTCAGCTGAGCAGCAGACTTATAATGAATAGGAGATCCATGGAGACTGCTGTCATTCAAAATGAATTCTTACAAAACTACCTGATTAGATTCTGGCTGCTATTTCAAGCAACCTCTCCAGAGCATAAGTTTGAAATTTTGGCCCAAACTAATCTGGTTTCCAGAGCTGAAGCAGCTAATCCAAAAGTTTCACAATCCATCCTTTCATACCAGACCAACTTGATGAAAATTGGATCTACACTTCCTGATTTGGTCACAGAAAGATTAGGAAACAGCACCAACATCCCTATTGTTCTAATCCATGTAATGTGTCATGCAGATGTCTATTTTGTTATGTTGACTGTGAAGGTCATGGCAGCCCCTGCTTGTCTGTGAGATTTCTCTCGCTTCTTGTTGTCTCACTCCCATTCTTAACTATGAGTAGTTTATAAGTCAGGTTTGTAACTCACAGACTACGTGTACTTTACTGTACAATACAACCCTCTTTATCCAAAGCTAACCCCAATATCCATTGTTATTCACTTATCCATGCACACAAAAAAATACCACCACCACCACTACCCTGGAATTTTTTTGCAGAAGTCCAGTCCTCCACCACAAATCAATGGCTTGTTTCTGGTCCAAGTTTAATCTAAGTTACATCCATCTTTTCCAGCAAGCTTACCTAGTCAACTTTTTATAATGAGTTTTGATTTATATTCTGTTGATACTATCTGTCAATTCTGTATCTGTGTTTGGTGCAAGTTTTTATATTTTTGTGTTTTTATCTATGTAATTTATTGTATATATTTTATTTATCTTCATATGTTTTTGATGGAGCCCCTGGTGGCGCAGTGGGTTAAACCCCTGTGCCAGCAGGACTGAAGACCGACAGGTCGCAGGTTCAAATCCGGGGAGAGGTGGATGAGCTCCCTCTATAAGCTCCAGCTCCTCAAGCGGGGACATGAGAGAAGCCTCCCACAAGGATGATAAAAACATCAAATCATCCGGGTGTCCCCTGGGCAACGTCCTTGCAGATGGCCAATTCTCTCACACCAGAAGCGACTTATAGTTTCTCAAGTCGTTCCTGACACGACAAAAAAAATGTTTTTGATTTTGTTGGTACCCATCTCAAGCCATCAGGAGAGGTATATAATAAATACAAGTTGTTGTTGTTGTTGTTGTTGTTGTTATTTATTATTAGATATTATCAACAGGGGTCTTTTGTACATATTCTTCCAGATATGGGACTTTCATTGTATTAGATGTGGGGCAACACAACTTATAAAATGCTTCTACATAAAATGTCACAGGGATAAAATGTTCTCTGGCTCTAGTCACTTCCTCTGGCAGAGTAAACAATGAGATAACTTCACGTAGAAGCAATTTCCTCCTGAAAACCAAGATGACTCAACAAAGATTGAACACAACACATCTCTTTCCTGAACTTTGTACCAGAAATTGTGAGAGTAGTAGTTTTGCAAGATCTTTTTGCCTGCCCTGCCCAAGAGTGCTTGTGATTCAACAAGCTACAAAATCTAGGATTCCATAGCCTTGAGCTATTGCAGTTAAAATGATGTCAGACTGCATTAATTCTACAGTGTAGACACACCCTTAATAATTTTTAAAAAAATACTTATTAGAATATCTAAGCTGTGAGCATGCGGTTTTCATTCTGTTCAGACTCAAGCCTGTCAGACATAGGTGAGATACACATTTATTTGATGAAAACTGGATCCTTGATTTACCAACCTTGCTTTTTCATCTGTTTTGAGTGGCCTGGAAAAGAAATTCTAATTCATGTATTTCATGATTTCATTCTATGACACCAAAAACTCAGGTATTTTTGGATGTGTCCCAAAGAGTGAACTCCCAAGAGTGGGTTCATAAAAATCATATAAAATAAACTGTAGCACAGCCTTGGGATAACCTTAGGCTATGCAGATCCATGCTTTGCATGTACACAGGCCTCCGGCATGATGATGGAGTCATATTGTAATTGTATCTTGATGTCAGAGCTGGTGAAACATGACCCAGCATAGCCTGAGGATGTTCCCTGAATGAACCTTGACTTTGTCTTACATGTTTGCAAAAAACTATTCATCCATAAGGATTGCATAATTTATCATTATAAAAGTAATAACAAACATGGGTGCACTTAACTCTGAAATTTAATTTAAAGTAAAGCACTTCAACAGTACAAAGGGTGTCTTCAAAACTTAGTAGTGTGGAACCAATTTGTATTGCTCCTCTGTATGGATTGGAATTTATTTTGGCAAATGAATGGGAGTCCACTAGTTCCCTTAACTGAGACCAAATATGCTCTGTATGAATTCAGAAAGGATTTTTCTCCATTTTTTAAATAGCTCTGAAGCAGACTCCATTTCCATTGAAATCAGGAAAAACAAGTCTATGGAAAGCTTCATTTGCTGGGTTGTAGAGAAGAACCGCTCTTCCTCATTGGAGAGTTTACTAAGATGGAAACAGAGACTTTCAAAATACTGTTTTGCCACATTATCAAATCTAATCAATTGCTCAGAATGTCTTAGATGTCTTGTACAAGCAATAGTTCCCATATCTGCTCCGGATATCATAAGTAGAATCACTGGCAAGTTGGGGGAGAATTTCACAAAGAGAATTCAGAATGATCTTTTGCAAAATTAATGTATAGATATTGTACACTGTACATTGTTTTATTTAGGGTCATCTTGCTTGTGTATACTTTGAGACATGTGCCCATTTAAACAATGACTCATTTTTTTTATGATTTTCTAAGTCTATCCTTTCCCAATAACAGCAGTATAGGATTTATTTTCATCCCCAGAAGGGTTTCTGCATGGTTTCCTTTTCCTTCAAACTTCTGTCTGCTCCATTGCTTACGAACACTGCCAAACCATAGGTCATTGTCTTCCATTCATAGTTGTGATGTATCAGTAAACCTGTTCTCCCCGCCCCATGCTTTTCTTTGTCCTCTTGTCGAATATGTGTCTGCTGCATTTTTTCTTCAGATAGAACAAAATGGTCCCAGTTGTTCCTTTTCACAACAGGAAGAGAATATCCTTTACAATTCTCTTTGTATGGATTACTATAAGAAAGTTGTAATAAATGATTTTTCTGCTTGGCATTGATCTGAATAAGATTATAGTATTCACCTGTCCCTCTATGAAATTTATGCTTCTTTCCTATTGTCCACCGGTGTGAAGTCCCTTGACTTAAATTGTTTGTCCTTTTGATTCCATTAGGAGTCTTGTTTATGCAATGTGTGTTAAGATCTCTAGCTCAGAAATTATTGGTGTAGTTCCAGGCCACATGCCACGATATGAAAATTATACTTCTTGCTTGAGTCTTATATGCTCTAAAAGTTTATTATAATTTGCTTCAGAGATAGTGATACTCCACAATCTGAAGGGGTGGGAAAAGATGAGCAGACACTCCTGAGGGGATTTCTACTGATTCCAGTGGAATTGTGAAGGAACCATTCTGAAGCAAAACTGGGGGCTGAATATACACAGAATTCCCCATAAAATTCATTCTTTTATCAGCACACTTTCCTTTAGTCATAGTTTTTGTTTGTAGAATTCATAATCCTGGGATGTCCCCCTAGAACCACTTTTTGCTATCAGTTAGGTTCAATGGAAGCGTAATTTTCTTTTCTCCAGATCTTGCATGAATTACTGGTATTTGTTTTTGGGATCTGGCACTGTGTATTGTCGAAGGCTTTCATGGCTGGAATCACTGGGCTGTTGTAGGATTTTTCAGGCTATATGGCCATGCTCTAGAGGCATTCTCTCCTGACGTTTCGCCTGCATCTATGGCAAGCATCCTCAGAGGTAGTGAGAATGGCATCATTTACTGTCTGCTTGATCTGGCACTGTTTACTGTCTGCTTGAACAGTCTGTTGCTTTTTTATTTTAATATGTGAGTGTACAGTGATACCTTAATTTAAAAGTTTGTATTAGCATTAGGTTTGCTTTTTTCCCCTTTCCCATTTCATTAGATGCCCCGAATTTCAAGTTATATTGAAGCTATGCAATATTAATTATGTGAAGAAATAGTTCAAAAGTCTGAACATTATTTTCATTATTAATTGTAGTTTCTTTACTGTAATAAAATTACTTTTCGGTTTGGGATAATGGTGCAATTCTTCATTACTTTCTTTTTCAGGGAAACAACAAGAAACTTTTGTCAATTTTATTCTCATTTTTTAAAAAAACATCTTTGTGCAAAACAACTATATAAAAAGTTTACATAGTATAAGTCCTGAATGGCAAAGATGCTTGTCTGTCTGGATTTCTTCTTACCACAGTTTCCAGACACTTAAGAAGCACTTTTTCCAACCATTTAAAAAAGAAATCAAATTCTCATCTTGATATAGGAAGTGTGTTGTTGTTACCATAGTTGATTGTTAATATGTGTATTTAGTTATGTATTTTCCCAAGGAAAATTTTGAAGGATTGCCTGTCAAAGCATAACAACAACAATTCTTTATTGATTAGTCAATTTTGACCATATCAAAACATGCAAAACATACAAAAACATACACACTTGCCCATACATACAGTAAAACCATGTATGAATACAAGGCATCCCGGCCTACTGGCCTGTCAACCAACTCCTAAATGATTGTACAACTACAAAATTAAAAATTTAAAAGATTAAAATTGATTCATTCCTTAAAGTAGGGTTTGGGCAGGGGCACGGGTAGGTAAAACTAGTGGCATGTCCATATTATTTTTTTAAGTTTGGATTTTGTTGATGGCAGCAAGGTCACCTCTCTCTGCTTCCATCTTCTCGCGGATGGCCAGTGCTTTTTGCGTAAAAAGGGTCAATTTTAAAACAGAAGTTTTATCTGAACCCTGTAGGAGGATGTGCAGTTTCTCCTTATTCTATAAATGAGTATGATTCTCCAACAGAGGTGCTAAGTAGTAAGACCGGATCCTATTGTAGTAGGGACATTTTAAGAAAAAATGTTCTGAGTCCTCCACTTCTGCATCTACCTCACGGTACCCACAGGTTCTCCTCGTGTAGGGAATATTCCGATGTCATCCCAACTTGGACTTAATGTCAAGCTGCTCAAATCTAGCCCGGGTAAACTGTCAAAGCATAAAAATAGTATTGCTCTGGTTTTAAACGTTGAATATGTTTTGATGCATTTAACTGTGATTTTAGTGCTGTTTGTGTTTAATTGTGTTTTAATGTTTCCATATTTGTAAATTTTAATTGTATACTAATACTTTTATGTCAAGCTGCTTTGAGTCCCCTTTGGGAGAGATAAAGCAGGATATGAATAAATATAATTATAATAATATTATTAATAATAATTCCTCTACTTCCTAACCCTTTTATCTCCCTGTACCTCAGCCCCCTTGTACACTGCCATATAACCCAGATTACCTGTTTTGAACTGGATTATTTGAGTCTACACTGCCATATAATCCAGTCCAAAGCAGATAATCTTGATCTTATATGGCAATGTAGAAGAAGCCATAGTATAAAGTGGTACATATATATATTTGCCATATTGATATTGCTCATTACTAAAGTTCTTTCACTTTAACATAATAATTTAAAGAAGAAATGCCCTTTTAGATTAGGGTTTTTATGTAAACATAGTAGCTGCAAAGTCAAGCCTATATGTATAGCTGTCAATACTGGTTTTCAGCTTTTAAAAAATATATTAGAGCATCATTCCCCCCTCAACAGCCAAAATTCCAACATTTGTCTTTAAAAAATTTAAAGATGATAAATGATTTCTTGGATACATTTTTTCTGCATGAAATTAATGCTTGCGCTCTATTTCCATTCATATTTCCTCAGAAGTAAATCCAGCTGAGCTCCATATCATTTGTCATCATGTAATTATGAGATAAACATACACCTTTGTGTACCGCAATACACAAAATAAATGGCAGTAAATTGTATCAAAATTATTTGCATGTTTAGGTCTCACCTACAGTTATCTTAGTGCATCTGTGTTACAACTATGATGTATGTTATATTCCATTACTGGGAGAAATAGTTAATTACATTTCTGCATGGCAGGGTTTGGACTTGGATGGCCCTTATGGTTGCTTCCAACTCAATGATTGCAGGTTGTTTCCTCCAAGCCCTTCAATGTATAAATTATACTCATGTATTAGTTTATTATTTAATGTATATTCCATTTTCTAGTATGGGACCCAATGTGTCCTACATCAGATTAAAAGTGAAGTACAGCTACATCTGCCATATCAATGTCAACATGAGAAACAAAGAGTTTGTAAGATATAGGGCTGTATTTAAAATGTTATAATTTGTATACAACATTACATCTGTCAGCAATTTATCATGATGCTGGTCGCTGCAGTGTTCTGTATGTCTCTAGCATCACAGTTGAGAGAAAAAATACACCAGGAAAACATGTGCAGTGTGAAAAATACAGGTGCTATGAGATACATGTAAATTATTAACTGTTGCTTTGAATGCTGAAGCTTGCAGATCCATTTCTACTGCGAACAAAAAAAGATAAGTCTATTAAAAGACATGCATTACCAAAAAATGTGTGTGGCTGGTTTTAATTGCTTGCCAGTGGAGGCAGAGTTTGTAGACTGAGCAGTCTGTGAACAGTATTTATTTTTAAGCTTGTAGATATATTGTCAATAATGTAGCAGCATCTGGCAAAGTGCTTTCTTTTCCATGCCAAATTGTAAAACTCTTTCCTTTCCTCAATAAATTATCACCAAAAGATGCACATCAGTTGAAACTGTGTCCACAAAATTCTGCTTTCCCTATCCCTGTTCCTAGGAAAATTCTACACATCCAGAAAAAAAATAAACTGATAAAACATATAATAAAATGGACTGTGATAGATGAGATGAATGTTGAGAGGAAACATTAAAGTGCATATTTTCATACACACAAAACACACGTCATTGAATACTAGTGTTCTTTTGTGAAAAACATTTAACCAACTTTTTCAGTTGTTTTAGTTTTCCCTTTACAGTGAATAGTTTAATGTTTGCAGCAAATTCAGTCCCCTGTTATTGTTCACTCTGCCATCATTTACAAAGCTACATGTATTCCTATAAAATGGGTTGAATATTGAATAGAAAATGAAGTTTAGCCTATAATCATGCAAATATTTTCAACATATCCCCCAACAAAATAGGGGAGACAAATATGGAATTCCTCTACTAATTTTCAAGATTTTCCTGCTAAAGCAGTGGATCTCAGCTTGTGAGTCCCCAGCTGTTTTGACCTAAAACTCCCAGAAATCCCAGCCAGTTTAACAGTTGTTAGGCTTTCTGGGAGTTGGAGGTCAAAACATCTGGGGACTCATAGGTTGAGAACCACTGCACCAAAGTATTACACAATAGAACGGTGGCTTCCTTCATTGAGGGTCCATCCAGACAGGCTGAAAAAGCCAGACATGTCTCAGTTTTACCAAAGAGGTCCAAACGACGCCTCTTGTAAAAGTGAATGACTGCAAAGTAAATGGAAGTTTCCATGGTTTACTCCACATTAATTAAATACCTCATTAGATCCAAAGATCTGGGTCTAATGGGGTGCTGGGCCTGTGGGGACTGACTACTGGGATGTGTCATGAGTTTCCAGAAGGTCAATCTTTAAAACCATTCTGTACTTTTGGGCTCCTGGAGCCCAAAGGTGTGGAAGGGTGCCCACCATCTCCCCCAGACTCTGATTTACCACCTAAAACTTTCTGGAAAGGGTCCCTGGCTACAGAGAAAATGATGCATGAAGAGACCGGGCAAGGGCGGGGGGAGTCAGAGGCGTTTCCTCCTCATCCCTCCCATCTCCTCAGGCATTATTTTTTCATGTCACAAGGATGCAAGCATAGACTCCATGGTGATCAGGGATACTTTTCAGTAAGTTTTAGGGGGTAAATCAGGGGCTTTGTGGTGGCTTCATGCTATCCTGATTTCCCAGGGGTGTGGGAGGAGGTAGGGACTAGATCTCGTGCCGGTTGATTACTTTAACCTGTTTCAGTGCAAGTTTTAGTGATATGTGGATGTACCCTAAGTCTATCCATGTCTATGTTGTTCTCTTGATTTCCTACTGTCTTCTTCCTTACTAAGCATTATTGTCTCTTCTAATGAGTCAGTTCTTTTCAGGATAAGCACAACAGACCCAGTCTTGTCATCTCAGCTTTTAGGGAGAGTTTGAACTTGCTGTGCTGTAAATACCATTTATTTGTCTTTTTAGCAATCCACCATATCCATAGAAGGTTCTTTTAGTACCACATATCAAATGAATTGTGCATCTTCCTATTAGCTGTTTTTCTTTTTTTTTTCTTTCCAGTCTGACTTTTGCAACCATAATAAGAAATTAGAAATATTATGAGTAAGGAAATCTTAACTTGGTGCATACAATTTGTAAGACAAAACAAATGTACCCATGTTTATAAACAGCCTAACCATATATCCAATATTAATTAAATCATTTCTATCTCTGTTCAGAAGCATGTACAGTTTTTGAAAAGCAAAGTGCACCAATTTCTTGACAGTGTGAATTAGATAAATAGGCTCCAGAAAAAACCCCAACATATTGTGATAGGTTTTTTTTTCTTAGTGAAATAGGTATTCATTTATTTACTTAAGAAATGCATACTCTGCCTTTTCCCCACTTAAGGGCCCAAGGCAGGTTACAGCAGATATAAACATGCATAATAAAAGTAAAAAAAAAAATAAAGCCAAATATTAGTAGTTGCTGTCATTTATCCTAAAATATACATTAAATTATAATAAAATATTAAAACTTTAAAATCACTCATACATTATACAGTCCAGGTTCTTCCTCAATTTTGTAAGTACCCTTTTAAGGTAGATTTTCTTACATTTTACTATTTTTTTCTTACATTTTACAATATAAGAGCAAATAAGTCATTTAATGTTGTCATGGAGAGATCAGGAAGGATGATAATCAGGATTAAAATAGTGATTATGAGATCAAACCTTCTGGAGAAGAAACTTTCATGTATATTTTGGAAGTTTCATACCTTTTTCCTAGAATAGAATATCATATTTAAGAGGGTTCTCAACAAAGAATTTCCCAGAGAAGAATGACAGCTACAAGAACAGAAGATAGCCTAAGACTATTATTATACTATTTATGTTTTTCCCCCCATCGTTACTACATTCAGAACATTGTGATTCCACTATGATTTTGCTCTGCATGTTACCATTCCAGGGGTGCTTTGAAATTCATTCTGTTCAGTCATTTAAAACTACAAAAGGTAATGTGATTTTACATTACACAACAGAACTAGTTTCCTGTATCTCAAGAGTAAGAGGTGGAGTTTGGAATCACTGTAGTATGTAGGGATTTCTTGGTGCATTTCCATTCAAATTTAGTAGCAGGATGCTATATTGTGTATGGCAAAACTTCTGGAAAAGATTGTGGGGTTTTTTTGTGTGTGTGTGCATGTGTTGGAGAAAATCAGAGAGTCACATTATGTTAGTCAGTAGATTAGTGTTGGAGATCAGCCTGTGATTGTGTTTCGGGATCAGGGTGCTTTGGATGTGGGGAGTGATCATGAGTTTCAAGATGAGTTTCAAGATGGCAATGGTTTGGTCAGTGATATTGATGCAGAGAATGACCAGGAGATCCCTGTTCAAAGTGTAGTTTCCCATGAGAATGTCCCTGAGGGGTGTGGGGATGATGGTATGCTTTCTGAATTGTTACCAGAGAGTTCCCATAATAGGGGAAATGAAAGCAGTTCGGCACCTGGCCTAGCTGCAGAATTTAATAAGCAAATAGAATCAAGTTAAATTCTCATCCTTGTTTCATGGAAACCTTGCTTGGAAGATTCATGCTTAAGTATTTCTTGTTTCATGGTTTTGATTCTTGGATTTTATGATTGCATACTCATGCTTTGGATTATATTAGAGAAGTGTGGACTTTGTTTTCATGGACTTTGCTGAACTTTACCCTGGACTATTTTGTTCCTGCTTATCTTCTTACCTAATTGGATTTACCTATTTCTTTAAAGTGCTTTTTTACTTTGCTGCTTTTTAACTATCTTCAATAAAAGGCTTGTTTTCCATCCCACGGTGTGGTGTTTAAAGTCAAAGGGCTTTTCCTGTCCTGGAGTGCAACAATTAGTACAACTTCCACCACTATTGCTTTGTTTCTTTCAGGACATTGTCACACCCCATCTATACTGTCATATAATCCAGATTATCAAAACAGATTATCTGGATTTTATATGACAGTCTAGAAGGGGCCTCAGACTAGACAAAACACTCTATCATGTGTGAAATCTATGGTCAGTGTTAAAGCAGGTGTGGGGGAGATCACTGGATTGTAATTGAGAGATTGGTCAAGACAGTTCTATTAATTACCTCTATTACTCTCCTGTAAGTTTCATATAGAATTTTCTTTGCTGGAAATTAAAGTCCCATACATATTTCTGGGTGTACTTATGTGATCATTGCCTCAATTCCCATTTACCCTATCAACTAAAACAGTAATTCCCAACCTGTGGTCTGTGAACCACCAGTTGTCCCCAAAAACTAAAATATGGTCCGCGGCCTCACTGTTACTACATTGTTGCAAGGAGAGCAACTGGTCTCATGAAACCATCTTATAGTGCTGAGGCAACAGGGATGTTTGTCTCATGCCATGAAAGGCAAGATAACAAGCCTCCTGACTGCTGCTTCTTCTCCTCCTCCCTCCCTCCCCTTGAGCAGAGACATTCCATGTGGTACCTGGAAGCAGGAGCACCTTGGTGTCATTGTTTTTGTGTTTTATAGAAATGTTTTAATTGAGTACATGTAGTGTGTGTGTGTGTGTGTGTGTTGTCTGTATTTCATGGAACACATCCACAAGAGTGTTCCCAAGCTCAGAACTGTATTGGTGGGAATACAATTTCTGTTCATTTCCATGCTTTCCAGAAAGAAAAAAAAATGATATCAACATCAATAATGAATAATAAAATTGGTCACTATAATTATTAAATTTTCACTAATTCTCTTCTTAAAGGGAAATATGAGTAAATTTTGAGAATTTTCTTCTGACTGTAGGATACTCTTTAAAATCATGCAGTTTCAAAGTCTATTCAAAATCTTTAGGTTTTTACTTGCAGATTTTGCAAATGTATATTTTTACACTTGAAACAGACTTTACTGTTCAAGAAAAAAACTGTTTCCTCTACAGAAAAATCTGTGCAAATCAACCTAGTATACATTTTATGCAGAATATGAATATATATTCTATACACAGAAGATAAATAATATCTCTGTAGAATTTTTATTTCTTTGTAAATATTTTATTTTTTATACAAAATGCTGTTTTATGTGCAAAGCTACAGATTACACCTCGAATTATTTTCACCTGCCCAGGATTTTTCTCAACAGGGTTTTGAAAATGTGAAAAAAAATCTTTGATTTGCGAATATGTTCAAATATTTTTATTGCTCTCATTTATACATTGCCACCCAATAGTAATACGGAGTCCTTCTCACAGTTAACACTATATGTCATTCCCTGCCCCCCTCATAGTTGAGCATTTATGCCAGAAATTAATATCAACTTAAGATTTTAGAGAAGATCATTTAATACACACTAGGCCTGGGTAACAACGGAAAAATTTGTTTCTAAAATCGATTTGTATTTGGGGTTTTTTTTTGTTTTGATATTTAAAATAATTACAAAATTTTCCTTTTAAAAAGTTTGATATTTACGAAATTTCGTAAATGGTAAAAAATTAACGAATCGATTTCCGAAACAATAACGAATCGATTCGTTAATGGCGGACGCGAGCGCCATTATGTTGGTGTGATATTATCATTTTTTTCCACTAATTAAACCATAAAACTGGCCCAGACATGCGGAAATAATAACGAAACAACCTCAAAGCAATAACGAAATGAATACAATATCGAAATACGAAGCATTTACAAAACGTTTTTGAAAATTCATTTTTTTTAATAATTCCTCCAGAATGGTTTGTTATCATTTTGTAATTGAAAAAATTAACGAATTATTAACAAATTACGAATTAACAAAACGAAACCGCCTAGCCCTAATGCACACCTATCCCTCTTTTATGTGTGATTGAGACATACCCACATATAAAATACTGTCATTGCTTCTAATTTAAGCGAGATCACTTAAAAATAATCATTATTCAAATTTGTCCTTCCTTTCCTCCCTGTCACTTGACAAGAAGAAAACATAGGGTGAATTTCATTGATAGAAAAAAAACCCAAGCTTTCCAATACTACAGAAACCCTTCCTTGTTTTTTCTGGAGTTTTGAAATAAAAGATCAAAATGGAGAGTGAAAAGATGAAAGGAGTCAAAATGAGATCTTTTTTTGTAAAAAAGAATCGACACAATATGAAATGAATGATGTATGGAACCTTTTATTTGAAGGGATTTTGGAAATAATGTAAAAGTTTCATAGCCTGATTGTATATTCCTACACCATTAGGATGTCAAAATGATAGATGCTGTAGTGAATAATAATTTTTTCGACATTCTACCTTGTGCAGTAGAACGAGAGTTAAAATTGTATTATTTATCCCCACCCTCCCATTCTAGGAAGCATCTACCTTGACCTACTTCTTTAGGTATCTAGAGTAAGATAGCAACATTGTCAGTGAGATAAGCTATGCACATGCTTTTGACAACAAATAGCTTTGCTAGCAGCTAAATGCTTCCTGGTGTTGATTTGCATGCATAAATATTCCTTTAAAATCCCTGCCACATACACATTATTGACGGTGCTATGCAATGTATGACAAAGGCTCTAACCCAATACACTAACAATGAGGTAGATTTCTCCAGGTTGAAAGCTTTACAGGGTCCACAGTGGGCAAAGGAGACTACAACACATACACATATCACTGCACATGCTACATTTGTTTTATTATTTATTTACTACGCTTCTATACCGCCATTCTCAGCCTGAGGGCAACATGGTGGTTTACAAAACGGCACAATTCGATGCCCACAACAGTAAAAAAATAGTTTAAATATTAAAAACATTTAACATAGATTTTAAAAATCATTACCATTAACATCAATAAACATAACAAAAAACCATACGTCCTCCGCATTTCATTAATCAGTCATTGTCCAGTCACATTGTCCAACTATTCCGAGATCAGAGTTTCAAAGCTACACTGCGTTTGGGAAGGCCTGCTCATATAGCAATACATGCACATGTACACACACAAATGCATAAGTGTACACAGCTCCTGACTCATCCACACATTTACAAATGGCAAATCTTCCTGCAGATCACCATGATCATGATATATCTCCCCCTCCCAGGAATACTGTATAATGTCACTGGGTGAGACATTCTGCAATATTCCTGGGAGTGGAATGCAATTTTCCTGCTTCTCTTTGGCACGTGGTTGGACTGGATGGCCCACAAGGTCTCTTCCAATTCTATGATTCTATGAGGAGCAATTGTACTAAAGCTCACTGCAGGGGTGATAGAAAGAGGTTTTCAGCACACTTGTACTCCAGTGCAAATATATTACACAAAGGATGGCTCTACAATGACCATATAATGCAGATTCAAACTGCAGCATAGATCCAGCCATAGACACCCTGTGGCTAAAGAGGATAGCAAGCTATACATCTTCCTCCAGTGTGTAGTCTTTTAAGAATGTAAAATAATCCACTATTCGGATTAAGATTAAAGTTATTGGGTAATGGGGAGCAGATGAGAGGAGGAAAGGGTAAGAAAGATAGAAGTCCTCTTGTCAAAGGGAATGTGGTGCAATTACTGGAACTACTTCTAATTGGTAGTGGTTTGCAATGTGCCATGACTAATAGCAGGACATTGGGGATTAGATTGGTTTGAGAAAGAGAAAAAAAAACACAAAAGAGAAGAAGTAGGCACTGGCAACAAATGGGGAAAACCTGATAGCTACTATGTATTGTCGAAGGCTCTCATGGCCTGAATCAGTGAGGCCTCTGAGGATGCTTGCCAAAGTGCAGGCGAAACGTCAGGAGAGAATGCCTCTAGACCATGGCCATACAGCCCGAAAAAACCTACAACAACCCAATGATAGCTACTCTTTCCTAGGGTTGAGTCACATTGAATTCAGTTGAACTTACTTCTGATCAAACAGTCATAAATTTGTAATGTCATATTTCATTCTCTTCTCCATTGCACAATGCTCTGTAGACTGTTTCTTTACATGTAACTTCTCCCTGAGTGTTAAGGGGGGACCTATGGCAATCTGTCATAAGAGAAAAAAACAGAAATTGAAACTAAACAAACCCTGGCAAATGTGTTATGGCATGAATGTAGCTGGACTAGATTTCATGTCATCAAAGGTATGAAGTAACTATTAGGGTTTTTTTTATTTTAAAAAATGGTTCAAAACTCGTTTTGGATGTAGGGGGTGCTGGTGGTTCAATTCTAAAATCAATTCTGATTTTCACAGAAAAAAATGTTCAAAGCTTTTTGAAACTTCCGAGACTTCCGAATCCTTCCTTAATGGTTTGAAAGTGTTATTTCCTGTTTCATTGGGTGGTCTTTACTTTGAAAGTAGTTGTTTTACTCCAGAAGCGGGGTGAAGGAGGGGAGGCAAAGGGAGGAAATTCATCCACTCTGCTTTAAAATGCTTCCCGGGCTCCAGACAGAAGCGAGGGGTGAGGAGAGGGAGGAAATTCATCCACTCTGTTTTAAAACGCTTTCCAGGCTCCAGACAGAAGTGAGGGGGGAAGAAAGGGAGGAAATTCATCCATTCTGTTTTAAAACACTTCCGAGGCTTGAGTTGAGGCCAGGGACCAGAAGCGGGGAAATGCTGAATCATTTCCGACTCACTTATTGCTTCGTAACAGAAATTGAGGAAAAAGCATAGGAAAGGCAAAGGGACTTCCGGTTTCCTTTAAAACTTCAAAATTGCTTCAAAAAGCAAATCTTTCCTAATTTATTCCAAATTACTAAGATTACGATGAAACCTAACCATACCTAGTAATTATATACATTGTTATTTAATCCAGGGATGAAAAATGGCTTCTCTGACCATCAGAAAATCCTCTCAGGAAGAAAAAAGGATGATGGAGAATGTTGTGGATTTTCTCCTGGTATTTCAACATCCTGCTGCAGTAGAATTATTCCACAGGGGAAAATGCACTAAGTTATCATTATCCTATTGTCTGCATAGAAAACATTGGCAGAAAAGATTTGAGATAAAAAAAAAAGAACTTTTTGCCTTTCTCTGCAAAATAACTTTTCTTCAAGACTTATGGAAATTTAAATATGGGAGAGGATGCTCTGTAATATATATTTTCTCTTACTGTAGGAATGGAGTTTTTGAAGTTATTCTTCCTCTCATGCAAATATGAAATAGCTATTTTATCCTCAATATGGAAATGTTGCTGAATATTGCTGTTTGAATGGGGCACAGTCCACAGAATATTACAGAGTGGCTTAACAATATGTGGACCTTCAATGGCACTAAAATAGTGGTGGTGGTGGTGGTCGTGGTCGAGGTGGAGAAGGAGGAGGTTAGTTTAGTACATGACCACACTCATCTACTTAAGATTTCACCTTGGTAAGAATTTATACAGTAAGAGGGGGAACGGTTTGTTGGGGGACAGAAATAATATTTCCCTTTCCCTTTCTTCCCTTACATTTCCTGGCCAAAACAACAAGGCAGCATGAATTTTGCAGACTTTTTCACCATAACATTCTGTGAATATGTGTATGCATTTTGCACAGAAGTATAATGCAAGTAAAGTAAAGACAGCAATTGTGCTTACTGGAACTACTTCTTCTGCCTTAGGAAAAAATGACAGCTCTAGTCACCTCTGACCCAATCCATGGAGGATATAACAAGCATATCAACCATATCTTGAGGGTACAAATAACATGGGGACATAGTAAATGCTCCTTTATGTGAGTTCAAACATCTACATTTATTTGGCTTTCACGGAAATATGTTCTATAAACACAACTCATTATTGAGAATAATAAAAGGGAAGTGTCAAATGCGGGGTGTAAGTGGGAATAAATGTCCACAGATAATTATGATAGCTGTATTTATAGTAAAATATTGGGGATGTTAATATTGATAGAGAACTAAGGCAGACAATCAGTCCCTTAATTTCTAGATCTGAATGGCTATAAAGTATTTATTTACTACTTTCCAAGTTGCACTCTCATATTTTTAATATGATCTATCTATCAGCATGAAATTTAAGTTGTGTGTGCAAGGGAGATCACCCTCTTACCCAAACAGAGAAAAACAGCCTCACACTATGCTGGGATAACCAACGGTCACAACTTGTTTACTGGTTACAATTGAAAACATGGTTGGCAGCATTGCATGGGGCTTGGATCAAAGTATTGCTGAACCAATGCACCAAAGTAGACAATGGGGGGGGGGGTGCAGTGTAGGCTCCAATCCATGCCACTCTGGGTCACCTGAACCACCGTATCAAGTGTTATTCCCAACTAGAGTGGACTCATGAATGAATTGAATTGAATTTACAAATATTGATTTACATTCACATTGATTCAATGCTTGTTACTCTAACATATGATGTGGAATGAATTTAAGCTTCATTTTTATTTACAGAATTTTACATTAAGGATATAACAATTTCTACTCTAGTGTACAATGCTACTTCTGCATTCCCTTCTCAGGAAAGTCAAATTCTGAGCTTGATTAAAAACTTTGCATTGAGACAGATGCATAACTGGAAGAAATTGCCACAATTTGTAGCTACTGAAAGTGTTCTCATTTGTATTCAGTGACAAGGCGATATAATTGTGTGTCTTTTTGGTAACCACAGCATGACTAAAGATTGTGCAGTGACATATCGCTATATTTCTCACCCATTCTTTCATTAGCATTTACACAATGTGTGCTGTGTCACTACTAGCATAAATGTGTTCTCCTTTAATGTTTGCTTCATATCAAAGTTGGATTGATAAGAAAGTGAATTACTTGTGAGCTGAATAATGGAGGTTCATCATTTAGTCTGTTGGATAGTTCTCACAGTTGTGGCTGAAATACCCTGAAGGCATAAATACTTGTGAATACCATTTTTTTCTTAAAAGATAAAACAATTATGGTTTTCCTAATTGGTCATATGATACTAACAGGTCATAATGCTCCATTATCTATGTGACCAGTGATCATCCAATATCTACACATGAAGTAACCCCCCCCCCAAAAAAACTGAGATAAAGAGGGGTGGGGTGGCTGAATGATGTTTGGGGGAAGTGTAGGTGGAGTCGGGTTAACAGCTGAAAAGCACGTGTTCAAAAGGTGTGCTTAAAACCCAATTCTGCCCCCAAAATGCATACCTTCCATCATGGAAAATACATGATTTCCTTCTGAGCCCCCTGTGTGGACTGCTCCAGCACACGTGCACATTTTAAAAGCCTGAAAACAGATAATCAAGCTGTCAAAAATGGAGCCCTGGACACACAGATGGCTCAATTTAACCACAGTTGGAAAGCAATTAGAACTCTCTGCAACCATTCCGTTCTTCTAATGTTTATGATATTAAAAGAAGTTGAATTTATAATTGGGTGAAGAAAGAGATAAGAAATCTGCTTGTGTGTACATTAGGATCTCCACGTGAGCGCATATGAGGTTCAGTGCATCTCAGAGAGTTTTTTAAAAAACAATGTTCTCCATCCCACCTCCATCTTGTGGACTTGTAAAATTTGCCTCAAAGGAAGGCATGAAGATGTCGGGGGAGCATTTCCTGGAACTGGCAGGTCTGTGTGTGACTTGCTCTCAGATCCTGGGATTTTTTGCCCCACTTTTAAAACCCGCATTTTGATTCTATCTGGAAGCGCCCTACGAGAAGCTGATGGTCTTCTAAGATGAAAAATACCATATAATGGTTAATAATTAAGCTATCTTGAGAATCATTAATCTTCTTAATGTGAGATTTATGTGCTGCATTTGGAACTGAAGCTAAAGATAAGATTGAGAAATAGTGTTTATACTGCCCTTGGTCTTTCTGGATCTTTGATTTTTTTTTATTTGATATTAAGAATGGACAACAATTATTCTTCACTGCACAACAAATAATGCACATCTTAACACTCAGTTCTTGTGGGTTTTTTCGGGCTATATGGCCATGTTCTAGAGGCATTTCTCCTGACGTTTCGCCTGCATCTATGGCAAGCTTCCTCAGAGGTGAGGTCTGCTGGAGCAGACCAGCAGACCTCACCTCTGAGGAAGCTTGCCATAGATGCAGGCGAAACGTCAGGAGAAATGCCTCTAGAACATGGCCATATAGCCCGAAAAAACCCACAAGAACTGAGTGATTCCGGCCATGAAAGCCTTCGACAATACATTGCACATCTTAACAGTTCTGAAACAGATAGTAGTAGGGTTTATTTTAGTTTGGAAGAGGGAATGTGTGGATATTCAGTCACCTTACTTTTGTCTACTTTTACTTTTTTCTCAAAAACTAATGCAACCTAGTTCAAATTGAGTTAACGATAGGAGAAAATAAATATCCATGTACAGCATAGTATAAGTATTGATGGCTAAATGCAAGGATGATGAAACAAGCTTTTAAAAGCCAGCAGCCAGTATACCTAGTCATGAAATATGCTCTATAGAATTGTGCTGGTACTTTCTGTTGTTGTTGTTGTTGTTGTTTTTGTTGTTGTTTTGAAACATTTCATCTTGAAACATCTATTGTCATTGACAATGTATTGTTTGCAGAGTAGAAAAGAAAGCACTACATTACAGTTGAAGGACTACTAGGGCATTGGGCACGCACTGCCCTTCTATAAAGAGAGCAGCACTCTTGAAATTACTGTAATTTAACATTTTCAGGAGCAGATTCACTCCATCCCCTTGTAATATGGTGCTATATCCACCCAAGAGTGGCTGTCAGATGAAATCTAATTGAATAGAATTTGATTGTCGTATCGTATGTTGAGTGTGTAGCAGTTTAACAGTGCTGATTAAAAATTAGAATATAACATCTTGCCAGTTAATGGAAGTCAGAATTCATGGGTAAATGAGTAGAGGGAAATTAGAGGATATCTTGACTTACAGAATGGCATCAATATAATAGGAAATGATGGTCCAGAGTTGTAAACCAGGCATATATTATAAAGATGTATACTCTGAATCCTGCCAACCTAGCAGTTTGAAAACATGCAAATATGAGTAGATCACATTTGTCCTTAGACACTTGGAGGTGTCACACAGTTTCAGGATGCATATATCCTCTTACACCCTTTCTACACTGCCCTATATCCCAGGATCTCATCCCAGATTATCTGCCATATATCCCAGGATCTCATCCCAGATTATCTGCTTTAAACTGGATTATATGAAGCCCCTTCTACAGGACCATATAATCCACATTATAAAACCAGATAATCCACATTATCTGCTTTGAACTGGATTATATGAGTCTACACTGCCATGTAATCCAGTTCAAAGCAGATAATCTGGATTTTATATGGCGGGGTAGATGGGGCTTCAGTCTTCTTCCAAACAGCTGAATAATATCCCACATTATCTGCTTCAAACTGGACTATATGGCAGTGCGGACTCAGATAACCCAGTTCAAAGAAGATATTGTGGGATTTTCTGTCTTGATATTCTGTGTTATATGGCTGTGTGGAAGGGCCCTCCGTTTCTTTACTTTTACATGTTACACTCTCTTCCTCACCCTCTGTACATGTTCCTATGTTTTGCTTCTCTTGCACGTATCTGCATCATCTTCTAATTTCTTGACATTCGTTTCCTTAATGTCCTTCACCTTGCCCATGTGCTATGCTTCCCTTCCTTGCAAGTTGCACTTTCAAGGTTTTGCTCCTCTCCGTCTCAACTTGCTTTATTTCATGCTGTCATCTCCCTGCTCTCTAAAGAGGTTAAAAACAGACAGCAGGCAAGCAAGCAAGCAAAGACAGATGTGACTTTGCTCCTAAAAGGCATGAACTCAGATAAAAGAAAGATAAAACAAGGTAGAAGAAAGTGGTGGCAGGAACAGACAACATGGTGGTGACAGGGATGTCTCTTTTCCTCCCACATCAGATGGTGGGAGAACCCTTAACTATCCCTTATAAAATGAAACTTGCTTCCTCATTCCAAGTCTACAATGGAGAAATAGACTCCAAGCAGACTAACTGCTGCATGACAACTTTTCTCTGTTGTATTACATCTCTTCCCTTATGCCAATGGCTTTTGCAAACCAGATTTCAAATAGATTTTTCCCTGAAAGCTAGACTTTCCTGAAGAATTGCAGCATTGATCCAGGGAGCTAAAGCAGAATTGAGAGAGGTCATATCACAAATGTAAATCATGATTTCATTCAGAGACAATATATTTCCAGGCAGGTAAGGTCAAGTTTGTTTCTCAGTGAACAGTTGTACAGAAATGTGAGTGCACATTTTACCCCATAATTTGGTTCCTACATGGGATGTAGGAATGTTGACATGAATCCAACCCACATGATGATCTAAAAAAATAGTGTAATTTGTAGATAATTGATTTACCATATATTCTGGCATATAAGATGACTGGGCATATAAGATGACCCCCAACTTTTCCAGTTAAAATATAGTGTTTGGGATATATTCACTGTATAAGACTACCCCTCTTCCAACACACACCAAATAAAAAAATTAAAGGCATCAAATTTGATTTCAATATGGTAATTTTCCTATTACTGTACCTCCTCTGCCTCTCAGATCTCGCACATGTGCACCTGCACCACTTCACTGCAGTCTTCAGGAGCGAGATCTGAGAGGCAGAGGAGGAGGAACGGTAATAGGATACAAGGGTGGGCCAGATAGGTAAAAGAAGTGTGTTTGTCTGGGCCCAGAGCCACTCTATCTCTTTTTTTCATACCCCGGGCACCCTGGATGCCTGCAGCTGGCTCCGCCAGGCCCGTAGCCAGGATTTTGATTCGGGGGGGGGGGGCTGAGTTTGATTCGGGGCGGGGGGCTGAGTCTGAGCGAAAGAGGGTCTACCCTAGCAAACCTTTCGTATCGTTGCCCCAATACCCCCATGCATATGGGATATATTGAGTATGGTGATCAGATCATGAAATGAATAAACATAACAGTTTAAATAATGCTCCAGTAAGTCCTTCTTGCGGACCACCATGAGAATTTTTTGGGGGGGGCTGAAGCCCCCCAAGCCACCCCCCAGCTACATGCCTGGGCTCCGCCCTTCACTTACTACTTCTTGGTGAGGCGCCCCTTCATCTCACTTCGGGACCACATTAATTCCATGAATTCTGATGAATAGATTTTCTTCTACCATACTTGTACAGCGTCGCCCTTAATGCTTTCATACAGTTGCTGCAAACAGCAGGGACTCGGCCATTGCCATTTTTGAGCTCCCCACATATGCGGCAACCACAGATTCTCCAATCTGCTCTATAAGACAAATCCCGGCGTATAAGTCTAGTCCCACGTATAAGATGAGTCCTGTGTATAAGACAACTCCTGTGTATAAGACAACTCCCGTGTATAAGACTATTCCCGCATATAAGACAATCCTGCGTATAAGATGACCCCTGACTTTTGAGAAGATTTTCTTGGCTTAAAAAGTAGTCTTATACACCAGAATATACGGTAATTAAGATATCCATGTGGAATAGCAAACCTCTGGTTGCATTCTGTTTTGTTTTGTTTTTGTTTTTGTTTTTTGAGAGAAAGAGAGAGAGAGAGAGAGAGAGAGGAAGGCTTTTTTAAGTTGGGGGTTGTAGATGTAATGCATAGATTCACAGGGGAAGAACCAGTGCTCATTCCCTTCCACCGCTCATGCCATCTCGAGAGTCAGTTGAGGGCTAACATTGGCACTGAAATTATCCAAAGTCCAGATTATCCACATGGAAATATCAAAAAGTAGCCTTGGCATACAAATTCCACAGAGATCAAATCTGCCTATTTTTATAGTCCTCAGTACTTGGAATGGTAGATCTGTTCTCTATATTTTCTCTTCTTTTAATATAAATGAATGCACACAAGCCTGAATCTTATCAGATAACCCCTGTCAAAGAATTCCTTGCGGCATTCACCAATGCTTACCCAGATATTATGATAAATGTAATGAAGTGAAAAATATCAAAGATATTTTAAAGTATGTTTGTGTATCTTTCACCTTATCTTTTGAATAAATTGCCTTTTCATACTAAATACATTGCTGCTGGAGTTCATGGTGCTACTTGCACAAATTTGGAATCCCATACTCCTTTGCACTGTTGTCAAGCTCTTAGAGTTTTCTCCTACTCTGTCTAGGCTTCTAAAAATAATAGAATTTGACATCAACAACAAAACTCACAAGGACGCAAAATATAAAATTATATAGATGCAAGTTCATTTTGTGTATGAATATGAATGTCTTTCCTTGAAAATATTTGATAAATACAATGAATTCTAGATTGCCTTGCAGACATTATTGGTTTATTTCCACCCAACATTATCTTACACAGGGGTTGCAAAGCATAAATCACTTCATATAAAGTTATGTCTTAATTGTGCTGTTCAATCCTTATGCTGAATGGCAAAGTTACACAACTGAACCAAGAAACCAAATGTGAATGTGCATTTATGACTACATTAATGTGCAATGTCTATTCATGCATAATGCACGTTTAATCTGTGCATTTGTGAATGTATGCCATTCATAAATAGTTCTACTTCTGAAATCTTGGACTGAATACAGACATTTCACATCAGACAAAAACTTCTGTTTCCATCAAATGTCTCTGAGTGTTTTGGACAATGACAAAGAATAATGACAAAGAAAAGAGAGGGGTAGAATCCTGCTGCCTGATATCATTATACTTCTGGCAATCCACTAGGAAGTGAAAGGAACCCATTGCAACAAGTCAGGTGATAGGAACATTGTGGGACTGAGAACTATACCAGCTTTTACCCTTCAATAGCTAGAAATTGAGTAATTATGGGGAGGAGAGAGTGCAGAGTGGGGTGTGCTCAGCATTATGTGTGATGATTGCAGAACTTTGATAGCAGTTAAATTCACTCACAAGGAAATCAGACATTTCTTTAATGCTAGATTACTACTATACAGCAAAGTTATGAATAAAGAAAATGCAGTCAACTTCTCAGTTTAAATCCCCAAGACCCACCCTCTCATTCCCAGATGTTTTCATTCCTTCACCTTGGTTATGAAACGCATGGCATGGAAGTGTTCTGGTGTCTTCAACACACCAAAACTGATCCATGACTTCATGTCAGTTAATGTTTCAGCTGCAATGCTGGTTTGTTTGCTCTTTGCAATAAAGGCATAAGAAATATTATGGGTTCAAAGGAATGGGTGAGCTGATGCCATCCAGATTTGATAGTACTGAGTTAGATAGGAAAGGTTATTATATTGAGTTAAATCATTCACCCATTTTGCACAGTAATGTCAATCCTAGCCAACAGTAATGGTTGGTCATATTTCAGGGAAGATTCTTTTCTAGCCTTCTACAGAGATCCTTGATATTCCATCATAGTCTTCTATTCAGATATTAACCAGACCCCATCGTATGTTACTTCTGAAATCATGTGAAATTAGATGTTTTCGGGATGATATGGTTGTGGATAAATAATTTGATTATAACCCAGTTTCATATTCCTAATGATGAGGGTACTGTGAGCAACAAAAAGAATTCAAATAGACAGATTATGTGGGAGCCTAATATTTATCATGGGAAATATAGCATAATGAGTGATGTGCCACAACTCATGTTGCTTTTTGGTTGCTGTTGGTTTATAGCACTAGCCAATATAGCCACAGATTCTGGGAGTTAAAGTTCAACAGTTCTGGAAAATGAAACAATTCTTACTTTTCTTGTAGAGGACAACATTTTTCATAATCCACCTAAAGAAGACCAGTTGTGAAAAGCAAAACCTTTATTTTCTATAGCCCCTGTAGTGCTTTCTTCCCTTTCTTTTCATAGTCAGGAACTTGCTGGCTCTGATTCTCTATAAAAACACCATGTTCTAAACATCCCTTTTTAAAAATTAATGATGCTACAACGAAACAACCAAAAAAGTGTGGTCTTTGGAGAAACAGAGCAGGCAGTATCATGTAGAAATCTTTTATCTTGTACTACAATGAACATAGAAAGTCGTAAACTCTAGAGAAATAGTTTTGACTTCTTTTCCACTTTAGGAAGTCAAAGTTTATTCAGTCATCAGTGTGCTGTTGTTGTAGTACATTGCTTCATGCACAAAATTTCAATTAACCTTTTCTAGATGTGATGCACTTTGCAAAGTATCACACATGGGAAAGAGTAAAGCCGGGGATGAAAATGTTCAGAGTGATGGTTAAATACTCTCACTGAATTAAGGCTTAAGGAAATACTTAGAAGGGTTATTATAATGTCTTGGATTAAAAAGTCTAATGTGAAGTTTAGCCGATAGCAGGCCCGTAGCCAGGATTTCGTTTTGGGGGGGGGGAGGGGCTGAATTTTTTTCAGGGGGGGGGGGGTTGGGGGGCTTTTGGGGGGGGGTGAGTCTGAGTGAAAGAGGGTCTAGCCTAGCAAACCTTTTGTATCATTACCCCAATACTCCCATGCATATGGGATATATTGAGTATGGTGATCACATCATGATATGAATAAACATAACAGTTTAAATAATGCACCAGTAAGGCCTTTTCGCAAACCACCATGAGAATTTCGGGGGGGGGGGGGGCTGAAGCCCCCCAACCCCCCCCCCCCCCGGGCTACATGCCTGGCCCATAGTTTGTAATATTATGAAAGTCTCCATTGCTAACATTGTTTAGCGCTTTACCAATTATAGAACACTACCAAAGACTGCACATATTTGTACCTAATACCTTAGAATACCCTTTCCTCAGTATTTAGAAAAAATGAAAAAAAAAACCAACAAAACCTAAGAAAATCTTATCTCATTTCCTTGCTTTTTCAAATGTCAGGGATCTCCTGTGATGCCTTTATCTTCTCCTCATATTCATCTACTTTTTTCCTGCCTTTTCTTTTATATCTGAAGCAACAGAGCAGAAGAGCCCCAAGGAGCCAATTCCTATTTGATAGCCTTTGAAACATATAATGTTCTGCTGAGTAATAACAGTTTCTTATTTGGGTTTCTTTTTTAAAAAGAAATCCTCCTAGTTTTAAATTTGAATCTTGATAATGCAGTATGTACAATTCCAAAACATTTGGCTCAATTCTGAGGTATCTAGCACTGTATCACAGGCACAGACATGCGTAAATTATTTTTTAGGATCATATAGTTGTGCTATAGTCTGAGCCAGAGAGTTGAAATCCAAAAGTTGATTGGGCGAGGTGGAAAAATAATTAACACACTTTTAGAGATTTATTTATTTGTCGTGTCAGGGCAACCAGTCACTTATATTACATTTCTAACAGAACAAAGCAAACAAACAGACAAAATACAAAATTTGTGAGTTTGGTAGTTGATTAAATGTCCTTTGACCAGTATCTGGCCACTTGGAGTGCTTCTGGTATTGCTGCAAGAAGGTCCTCCATTGTGCATGTGGCAGGGCTCAGGGTGCATTGCAGCAGGTGGTCAGTGGTTTGCTCCTCTCCACACTCGCATGTCGAGGATTCCACTTTGTAGCCCCATTTCTGAAGGTTGGCTCTGCATCTTGTGGTGCTAGAGCGCAGTCTGTTCAGCGCCTTCCAAGTTGCCCAGTCCTCTGTGTGCCCAGGGGGGAGTCTCTCATTTGGTATCAGCCATTGGTTGAGGTTCTGGGTTTGAGTCTGCCACTTTTGGACTCTTGCTTGTTGAGGTGTTCCAGCAAGTGTCTCTGTAGATCTTAGAAAACTATGTATAGATTTATTTATTTTACTAATCTAATCTAATTCTATTAAACCAACATATAAAAAGGCCAAAAACAAGAGTCACACAATTTCATCACACAATCAGTTTTCAATGTCCTAGGACACTTTGGCCCCAGTGGAGCCACGGAGCCCCACAATGCCCATCAGACAATGCAGGCTAACTTTTGGTGGGGCTCTGGAGCTCAACTGGAGAATAATCATCCTACAATGATGTGCCAGCAACACAAGAGCCTTCCCATGTTCCATTAGGAACAATGTGACTAGCATGGAGGGAAGCTGCACAGCAACACTTCCCCACATGTGATGGGGAAGATTGTCTGCCGGCAGGGCACCGGGATTACCCTGCTGCCTCACCAATTTACCTAAGAGGCCAGCGAATCGGCACTGGGGACCTCAACAATGTGATGAGGTCTTTCCTTATTCTAATTGGTCATTGTGTTCAATACTGCCCACATTCTAGATTTTCTGCATTTCTCAGTCATACTTGGAGATGCTAAAGGTTAAATTTGTTTTTGTCAGATGCTTCTTGCTTGACTTCCAATATTTCTGCTGGACTTTACCCTTTTACTTGCTAGTTCTCATCATGGGTTTACCTTTGGCTTGACAGGTTACACATTTGGTCTGTTGCTTATTTTATTCCAGGATAACTCCAATATGTGCTCCTACTGCTTTACTTATATGAGGTGATCATGGTTGGTTCCCATGTCATGGGGTGAATGACTTTTTAAAGAAGCTATCCAAGAAGTTGAATCCTATCCCAAATGACATCAACACTTCAGAGAGCTTTTTTAGATTTTGACTCAAATCTGGAATGAATTCACCATCTCAAAAGCCAACAGCCATGCGTGTATGTTTTAAGAACTGAAGAACAGTATATTTTTCTATACTGACCACATTTTTCTCCATTTTGCTTTCTCTACAGATACCACAACATACTCCACTGAGCAATCTGAGCACTTTAAGCCATGCAAAGATAAGGATCTTGCATACTGTCTCAACGATGGGGAATGCTTTGTCATTGAAACCTTAACAGGTTCCCACAAACACTGCCGGTAAGTCTTTATATATTATCAAAAGTTTGCTCACAGTAGCTGCTTCTCCACCACAGTTGTATCCCAGGCAGTGGGATAAAAGTCTGCCTACCAATCTGGAAATAGTGTGATCAGATGTGAGTACAAATTAAAACAGGTCAAGCCTTTCCTTTTTTTTTAAAAAAAAAAACTAAATTTGGATTGTGAAACATTGTAGAACAGAGTAATGGATTACCTTTCATAGATAAAAATATTCCCCTTCCCACAAGAAGTTTTTCCCTGAATACTGAGGACATGTGTATTACCGAAGGATGCAGATAGTGGCAAACTGTACCTTGCAATGGGACCTCTTATATTTGAAAGTGACAAAGGAATGTTGATCTTTGCACCTCTAGTATTTAGCAGAAAATGATGTTCTAATGATTGATACACTTAGTTAACAGTGTTCACTATTCTGTTATTTAGGGATGGTAGTGTTTTGGAAAGGGAATCATCTTAGTATTCAAACAGAGTAAAAGGCATGTAAAAATACCTGAAAGTTATAAAACACTGTCTTAGCATTTACTGCTAAGCCTTCTAATGAGTGAAGGAATTTATAGGGGAAATAAGGTTTTTTCCTTTTTTATGGCTATTATCTTTTTCCAGCGATTTCTACATACATTTAATCCTCAAATGCAGGTGAATTTCTAATGTGGTCATTAGATGGAATTGGTGAATGATTTTTACAAAGCACAGCATTTTGATATTGCTCAGTTCAGTATTGCATATATTCAAAAACACTTTATAGCTATTATAGAAAATGTGGAATAAGAACCGGAAAAGAAATATACCTGTAGCTCATGAACTATGCTGGTTTTTCATATTTTCACAAGTGAAACTAAGTCATAGATGTTGTTGTACTCTAGTCTGCCTAATAACTTGGTTTTTTTTTTCCAATGTGGCACAAAGGTAAAGGCAGAAAAAGGTAGTTCTGTAGAAATTAATACCTAAAAAGGTTGCAATTTATTGCATCATGGTAAAACTTCCCTTGCCCATAATCTTTATGTTATTTACATTTTGTATTAGCATACAGATATATGGTGTTGTATTTCATTAAAAGAAAAAAATTTAATGGGACGCTCTCACAGATCACAAGCTAGATCCAGCCTCTGAAACATTTTTTTTTCTATACCCAACCAACCCTCTTTCAGTGGATATTCAGCAAAATTTGCCCTCGTCCAACTCCATAGGATGTTTGTGGGCTGGATGACTACAGCAAAAACTCAATTTTCTAGGCTTCCATCTCTATATATGCAATCATAGATGGTTGAATCATAATATACTTCAGTGTTACCACTCTCTCGGGGCATGGAGCATATATAACTGGTATATATTTTGAATGTGTGTGTTCTTTACTTGTTAGGCTCTTATGGTAAACAAGCATCATCTGTAATAGTGGCTATCAGTTTGCTGTGAAGGGATGTATTTGCATGACAAGATTCACTGCTAGTACCTAGAAGACTGTCTGGAGCAGGGTTGGGCAACATGTTATCTGCATGTCACATCCTGTGAATTATATGTGGCTCTTATATTATTTTGTGATATTTCCATCCACCCACAGTTCCAGAACCATCATAAAATTATGCCAGCATTTTCTATTCCTTTCTTCCTCTTTCACTTCTGGAAGAAAAATAGATAATCTGCTCTATGGTTATGGGAAGCTCTATAGTGTGGAAAGATACTTGATTACTAACCTGCTCCACAAAGAGCCACCACAGCTGCTAGTGGCAAATGTGGTGGCAGGAAATCCACAAACAATGTAGTCCCTGGAAAGTATTGTATATACTACTCTAGTATAATTCCAGAAAAGTTAAGTAAAGAAATCAAGCCCTAAAGCTGGGTTGATTCATCCATGGATCAATGTGAATTCAGTACAATACCTTAACTCCTATTCAAAAAGAAACTTTTTCTCTGAGTATAAAAGGCAAGAGCTTAATTCATTCTGGGACAACACAAATAAGCACCAACAGCCTCTACTCTCTCCACTTTTCAAATTCCCGGATGAGGAAATGGAAGCAGTGGCAGCCAGGGACGGTTGAATGGTTAGGAATAGGATGAGCTAAGGTCCAACAACATCTGCAGGGTCAAATGCTACCCTGTCCTGTTTCAGTGCACATCTCCATCTCCTCCTCCTCCTTCTCCTCCTTCTCCTCCTGCTCCTCTATTAGCAGTGGAGTTCACCACTGTGTTGTATGAAAAGACTTATCTGAAAACATGAATAAAATAGGAAACAAATTAGTTCTGTGACACCAAATGTTGTATACCATGAATTGCCACATGACAATCTGTGGATCTGTTCTAGCCTCTTGAATACATTTAAGTGGCCAATATAATTGGATAAATGTTTATTCTATATCATATGTATATTTATTGTATTTCTGTGAACATACACAAGACTGCCACCAATTTTAAAGGAAGCACTTTCTGGTTAGATTTTCTTTCCTTACTCTATCCACCTGGTTACAGGTAATATTTATTTTGTAGTGATATTATACAGATTCATCGTCTTTGGAAGAACAGCCTATATTTACACATATATCCAAATTCCGTGCTGGTGTTCAAAGAACTGTCTAACTCTTCAAATCCCAGAGGTTGATTATCCCCACTGTGTAATAAATAAGGAGAAATGTTTGAATTTGCCAACCAAAATAATACAAGACAAAGAAAAATCTCCCCCAGCTTTTAATATTCAGTGTCTAGCTGGTGCTTTTGTTTTTCTATTCACTCATATATGCTCCAGTGATCATTCATGTCTCCCCTTATTTACTTTCCTCAGATGACACACTTATTAAATTAATTATTCTGAATCATGCAGCATGGAAATTTATCTCATTAACTTGCTAAATCCATCACAAAACTTTATAGGCACTTTAGAGCAACAGTAGATGGGGAGAGCTGCCTTTTCCTTCCCCATAGCACATTCATTATGTTTTCTTTATGGGAAGAAAAACTACATTGGAGGATCTTCCACTCTGAAGTATGTGAGAAGGGATAGAGAGAAGACTTCTGTTCTCTCTGGGTGTAGAAGAGAAGGCAAGTGAAACATTTACAAAGCCTGGGATAAGGGCTTTCTCAGAGAGCGTACAACTCCTCTTTTACTCCAGCTCCACTGGCTGCCGATCTGCTACCGAGAACAATCCAAAGTGCTGGCTCTAAACTTTAAAGCTCTAAACAGTTCTGGCCCAGACTGCATGTCTGAATGTATCTCCTGCTATAAATCATCATGAAGTTTAAGATCATCTGGAAAGGCCCTGCTCTTGATCCCACCGCCATCGCAAACACGATTGGTGCTGACAAGAGACAGGGCCTTCTCAACAGTGGCTTCCTGTCTGAATGCCTGGATGAGGAATTCAGTCAGAAGTCTGTGGAATTCCCTTGCGAAAGACATCAGATTGTCCATCTCCCTCCTGTCCTTTAGAAGGAAACTCGAGACCTTGTGTTTGACCATTGAATAGCGGCTTGTATGAAAAAGACATAAGCAATTTTGAAGTGACAATGAATTGACCCAGGCCCAGATTTTAATTGCTGTGTTTTAGCAACTGTTTATTTAATGTTTTGTTTTTAATGAATTTTTGATTGTTTTTATAATTATGATGGCACCGAATGGTGTTTGCTGTGAGGCTGCTCTGAGTCCCCTCTCGGGGGTGAGAAAGGCGGGGTACAAGTATATCAAATAAATAAATAAAATAAATAAATGACAGGAAGTAAACTTGGAGCTGCAGTAGACCTGGTTTATGAGTGAGCTTCATGGAATAGAGCTTTAATGTAGCCTAGTAAGCAAGAAAGTGAGAAAGAAGACTGTTTAAATAGGAGTCAGGTAGGAAAGGTACTATTTTAAATTTGGTTTTTGAATATCAAAATATTCAAAGCTATTGGTCTTTTTGCACTACAAAATTATAATCCTATTTCATAGTAACTGCCATGTCTATGACATATGTGGTTGGTAGTGTGGGGAAGCACTACAGTTGTCTGGCAGATAATTCTAAATAACCAAATAACCAATAGACCACCAATACTTGGATCCTTTAAGAAGTTGCTATGACACTTAAAGTAGAACCACAAAATTCTGTACTGTGAAAGGAAAATGATCGATCTACACTGCTAGAGTATTATATATTGAAATACATTGTATACAATGACTGGCGTGTCAATTTTGTTGAGAAATGTATCCAATGGAAAGTGAAAGAATATTTGGAAAATGGTTGAAAAATGTTTTTCACATGTTGAGAAAGAAGAATCCTGGACTGATAAGAATATTTACAGTTGGGACTTATTCTGCACAAAATTTGCACATGGTTGTTTGGCATAGAAAACATAAGAAACATGGGGGGAGGGGTGGATTGGAAATAATATTGCAATGCTGAACTATTGAAGGTTGTTTTCTACACAAAATTGGGGATATAATCGGCATAAAGTTGTGCAGATGATAGCATTTTTGTGCAAAACTTAACATTCAGATATTGAAATGGTATTTGTGTACAGAAAATATTGCTTTTTGTGTACAAAATGGTGTAATGGGGATTTATGGTGCATAAAATTATCACATGGTTGACTTCCATTAAAAAATTGCATTTTTGCACACAAAAAGGCACATTTTCATGTACGAATAGATATTTCCACTATCATTTGTTCTATACAGAAAATGCTGTTTTCTATGCAAAACAAACATAACAAGTCTTGCAGAGACTAAGCCCCAAAATCTGAATAGCCTTTGAAAAATGGCCACACAACTCCTACTCCTGATGTAGATCATACCTTTTTTAAAGGTAAACTCATTCTTGGTGTCTTTCTGTTAGTTTAGATTACAACTCCATAAGCAACAGTAATAACTGGCAATGATTACCTACTGGCTCAGGAAGATGCTCCAATCTTGGGGAAGTTGTTGAAGCCAACAACAGAGGAAGCAACATATAAAAAAGTAAACCTCTGGACCACACTCATTGACTGTGTATTAGAAATTATGGAGATGGAAATGTGTAGTTCTCTAGATATTATTAGGCTGTGTAACTCCAATGAGTCCTAACCAGCACTGCCAGTGGTGAGGGATCATGGTCATTGCAGTCCAGCAACATCTGAAAGGCCTCATATGCTTATTCTAGAGCTTCCTCTGAAAGACAACTGGATGTGTGCCTTAAGACCCTAGGCTCTTTAATGCTTTAGAGATATTGCCTGAACACAACCATAAGGAGTCAAAAGTGGGGAAACAGGAGAGAGCTCCTCAATAATTGGAGGTCTTAAGATTCTAGATATACTAACAACCAGTATATGGGGTTAACAGGTAGCAGAAGTTCTGGACATATTGGATTGATCTCTTGTACTCCAAAACACACAGAACCCATAATACATCACAGGGACAAAATCTAGAGGCCTTTATATGGAATGGAATGCATATGAAGGCATGCCATATACTGTATATACTCAAGTATAAGCCTAGTTTTTCAGCTCTTTTTTTAGGATGAAAAAAGCCCCCTCGGCTTATACTCGAGTCAAGGTTATTTATTATTTTACTCTGTTATTATTATTATTTGTAATACATTTATAATTTTACTCTATTAGTATTATTACATTTATTATTTTATGTTATTATTATTACATTTATTATTTACATTTATTATTTTACTCTATTATAACGCTTATTACTACATTTCCATTATTTTAATCAATAATAATAATAAATGTAATAATTTATTTTTATAAATAAATTATTACATTTATTATCTTATTCTCTTTATTATTATTGCAAAGATACATAAGCACATTTACATTGAAGAAGATAAAATAATGGTTTCATCGGAGTTGGACAGTTATCTTAAATTACAGTTTTATGTAAATATTCAAAAACATTGGACCTACTGATACCTCCATTAATGTTATTTTATTGGTATCTGTTTTCATTGTGAAATTGACCAGTACCTACTGCATTTCCCACCCTCAGCTTATACTTGAGTCAATATGTTTTCCCATAAAATTAGATACCTCGGCTTATATTCGAGTATATAGCAGATGGATAGGCATATAATGTACCAGTACTTAAATGAAAAGAATTGCACGTGCCCGGATCCAACTTTTCATTTTGCAAAACAGAAGAGAGCTGAAGTGTGAGAGGATTTTTGTTTATAAAATTAACAAACCAAAGAATTATTGGATACCTAGTGTATCTAAAATAATAGAGAAATCTGATCTGTGGTGTGACCTTTTAGATGAACTAAGCAAAGATGATGATCACTTTCTGATGCTGCATTTCTCAGAGGAAGAATGTGACGCATGTCTATACGGACAGTAAGACTGGACTTAGCAAATAACAGCCAGAAACTTTCATCTCATTAAAAAAATGTAGCTTTAAGAGACAACGACCCATTATTTCAAACTGATTATCTCACTGACACCTTCTGGAAAAACAAGGGGTACAATATCAGCAGGAAACAAATAAAAATGAACATAGTTATTATGCCTTCGGACAGTGAATATGTGCTTTTTAACAGACATTTTGTGCTGGCTATATTAATAAGGATATAGATTCCAATGATTAAGTGTCAGCTGGAATACGTTTCACCCATACATTGCTTTTTGTCTGTTGAAATTTTCAAGGTTGCTACATTGTGTTTTCCTTCCAAAACTTCTAGTCACTTGGGCAATCACACTGGTTGAGTGGCAGGTCTAGAAAGGAAATGATGTTCTTTTGGTTTCCTCTTTCTCTCTCTTGTGTAAATAAAGGAAAACGTCCTAATTCTAACACTATCCCTAAAGGAAGTTTTATAGCTAGATATGGTGCTTTTTCTAGTCCAGTTAACCATTGTTATTTGGTTAATCTATATTTCCATAATCCTCATCTTCCAGCATTGTTCTTTTTCCTTACTCCTGCCAAGATAAAATTGTTCAACAAATTAGTCTCCTTTTTATTGTTTCTTCATAGAATGGGTTCTTGCAATTACATATGCCATCCATTTTCTCATCCTGATTTCAGGCAGGGGGGTGTTCTATGAATAACTGAGGGAAACAGCAACATCTCACCTATTGTCAAACTAATAAACTGTAGTAATCCCACTGAGAACCAATGGCAGTTCTACACAGGCCCGTAGCCAGGATTTCGATTGGGGGGGGGGGCTGAGTTTTTTCAGGGGGGGTTTCGGGGGGGGGGCTGAGTCTGAGTGAAAGAGGGTCTACCCTAGCAAACATTTTGTATCATTACCCCAATACCCCCATGCATATGGGATATATTGGGTATGGTGATCAGATCATGATATGAATAAACATAACAGTTTAAATAATGCACCAGTAAGGCCTTTTCGCAAACCACCATGAGAATTTCAGGGGGGGGGGGGGCGAAGCTCCTCAAGCCCCCCCCCCCCCCCCCGGCTACATGCCTGTACACAGGTAATATAATGCAGTTTGAAGTCAGCTCAAGGGTGTAATGTCCAGAAAATGTACACCTCAATGTGCACCACAGTAAACTCAAACAGCATGCTAAAAAAAAAAACTCACCAAAATGTCCAGAATAGTTCAGATAATACACTGTAGCCAATTAGAAAATACCCCATGTAGGGTTAAAAACTGTGATGGGAAAATGTGAAACACTTCTCAGGACATCGCTTGTACTGAAGTACTTTAAGAAATGCTTAAATAAAGCTGGACAGAAAGGAAACCACATCATTTCCAAGAAAAATCTCTCTTTTCATACCTTTGTTCTCATTTCTTGTACCTTGCCATTCCTAGGTGGATGTGGAATTGTACATCATCAGATATCATATCAGTGGACTGGATTCAGTTCCAACCTATAATCAGTCGATATTGTAGATATTGTTCCCGCCTCAAACTGGTTCCTGGGGTGTTTGTGTAGGCACTCCACAGGGGAAGTGGTTGCTTTTAATCCTTTTCTAACCTGTGTAGAACCAATCCAAGACACCCCACAGTAATTCACATTACAAAAAGCATTAGTTTTATATTGTTTGTGGAAAAATCCACTTTCTCACCAATAAATGCAGGAATTGCAGTTAAGAGAAGGAAACAGGGAAACCTTAGAGGAGTTGCAAATAATGTAATCATCTCTGGTCACTTCCACATGGATTAAAATAAAAACATCTGAAATTCCAAGTTTTCCAACTATATTTTGGAGATCCATATGTTTCCTTCACTCTGAGGTAGTCTCTGGGAACTCCTGATATAACCAATGACTTTTAATTCCTACTCTTCACATCAGTTTGAAATAGCCTGGTATTTTTGGAAATAAAATGTATTTATACTTGCCTGTGAGTTTACTGCTTCACAAGCAGTAAAGATAGCTATGCTCAATAAACACAGCTATTGTTTCCAGGATGCAGATTCAACAAACCTCAAGCACAGGAGAGAAGAATGTGAACACTACAATAAAACGATACCAATGTTTAACTAGTCCAATATTGCCAAAGCACTTTAGCATTTTGACTATAGTTCCTGAATAATAAATGAAAAGGACTCAATGGAAATGAGTGAAAATAAATGTCTGATATGTTTCTTGAAGCCAGAAATATTATTATTATTATTATTATTATTATTATTATTATTATTATTATTATTATCTTTATTTGTATCCTGCTAGCATCTCCCGAAGGACTTGATGCGGCTTACAAAGGCCAAGGTCTCAACAAACAGTAGCATGACAAATACAACCGAAAGCAAAATCAAAAACATTAAAGCAAAACAATAAAACAACAGAACAATACACCATAACACAATAAAAACTAGGGCCGGGCCAAGTAATGGGCATAGATTAAAAAGTGCTGGGTGTGACAGATGGTATGTCGAATTTCAGTTTAAGTGCAATGTGCAGAGAATCTTAAAACTCTAATAAAGTGCTTCTGGGACATAATGCTGGAGTTTCCTATTCTGGAAAGGCACATCGGAATAGCCAGGTCTTCAAGCTCTTCCTAAAGACTGCCAACGTGGGGGCTACTCTGATGTCTTTGGGAAGGGTGTTCCAAAGTCGGGAGGCAACCACAGAAATGCCCTGTCCCTCGTCCCCACCAAATGCGCCTGCGATGCAGGAGGGATCGCGAGCAGGGCCTCCGGATGAACGAAGGGAACGCATGGGCTCATAAACGGAGATGCAGTCATGCAGGTAGGCAGGTCCCAAACTGTTTAGGGGTTTGTAGGTAAGCACCTGCACCTTGAATTGGGATCGGAAGGTAAACGGCAGCCAATGGAGCTCCTTAAACAGGAGGGTTGACCTCTCTCTGTAAGGAGCACCAGTTAACATCCTGGCCACTGCCCGTTGGACCAGTTGGAATTTCCAAGCTGTTTTCAAGGGCAGCCCCACGTAGAGCGCATTACAGTAGTCCAATCTAGAGGTGACCAAGGCATGGACCACCCCAACCAGAATAACCTTTGCGGCACCTACAAGTTTTGGGTTTGGGAATCTTTTGGGTTTCAGATTTCTGGGAAAGGAATACTTAACCTGTATCATAAATATTCAAAGTAATTCTTGCACTTAATTCAGAAAAGGTCTTTAAGAAGATATGGAGTGACAGTGGTCTATCATGATCCCATCCCCCTGACTAGGTTCCCCATCCCACTTTCCAAGGTGTTTACATGTGCCACTGGTCCACCTTTTGAAGTTTTACAAACTATGGCAGGCACTTGGATTCAGCAGGAGGGAGCAATTAGCCTTGAAAGATACTGAATTATCATTCTATTTTATGCCTTATAAGTAGCAGGATAAGGTTCTACAAGATTTCTGCTTTGTGACTTTTTAAAGAACATTGTCCTAGTTTGTTCTACTATAACTGAACAGATTCAGGTTTAGTGCATCTTCTTTCCATCTATGTGATGTTCTGGGTTCTACTTTGAGGAGGAAGTCATACTGATAAATAAATATGTCAGTTGAACCACATGTGGATTGGACTGTCCTTTTTTTCTTTTAGCCTCCTTCAGGTATTGATTTCCTTTTTACTTTTCAAGTTTCATTCCACCTCTCAATAATGCACTTTCTCCTTCCTTTTATTTCTCTTATTCTTGATCTTTTACTAGCTACAGCTCTAGCTACAGCTTTTTTCATTTCCCTCTAAAAGAAAAAAATGGAAATCATTAAAAATAAAAATGAAAAGAAAGCACTGGCTCATGAGAGTGGTCCATTAAAAACAACCCTTCTCATATGCTGTATATCAGTGCTTGGGGAAAAGGTGATCCCAAGTCTTGAAAAAATTCCTCCCTCCCCAATTTAGTACACATTTTTAAAGTGTGCAACCATTTCTTATTTTTCCCTTTTTTCAAATGTTTCTCCTTTGCTAGACTTGGTGCCTTTTTATTTGAATTGCATGTTCTGATCAACTGTAGATAATGCTTAATGTGTTATGTTTATATTAATATGGCCTGTCCCCTGTAATAACATTAACTGCTTCCAGCTATAACATCACCAAAGGTTCATCCCTAGGCAGGGGTGGCTCAACCCATTATGCAAAGTAAGCATTTGCAGTATAGTTGATTTTGCCCAGGGGCGCTTTTGAGGCGCTCTTGGGGGGAAATAGACCTTGGCATATGCGAGTTGTAGTTACTGGGATGTATAGTTCACGTACAAACAAAGAGCATGCTGAACTCCACCATTTTTTGTCGTGTCAGGAGTGACTCCTGGTGTGAGAGAACTGGCCGTCTGCAAAGACATTGCCCAGGGGACGCCTGGATGATTTGATGTTTTTATCATCCTTGTGGGAGGCTTCTCTCATGTCCCCGCATGAGGAGCTGGAGCTGATAGAGGGAGCTCATCCACCTCTCCCCGGATTCGAACCTGCGACCTGTCGGTCTTCAGTCCTGCTGGCATAGGGGTTTAACCCACTGCACCACCGGGGGCTCCAACTCCATCAATGATGGAATTGAACCAAATATGGCACACAGAACTCCCACAATGAACAGAAAATATATATCCGTGATTGGTTGGGGGGAGGGCGGTGCCAAAATACTGTTTGCTTACCGTTGAAAATTACCTAGGGCCACCTCTGTCCCTAAGTCTCAAGATTGTTCCTGTAATGTCCCTTCTAAGCATGTTCTCAAGGTAAGCTACAGCAGTCTAGTCTAGAGATCTCATCAGACAGGGTGAATCAGGCGACATGTGCTGGTTTGCCTATCCTTTTATGATGAAGCCTGCCAGCTCCCATCCCATGACAAACTGCAAGTCCACTCAGGGCTCTATCGTAAAAAGGAAGGCAAATTGGCACATGCCACATGCTTCCCATTTCCCATGTTGCCTTGGATCAAAGGGGGGGGGGGAGCTGGGTGGTGGATGCTTCCCCCCATGGAATGGGCACTCAGGTGAGTTGGACAATTCGTGGTGTTTCCGGCAGCATGTTTGATGAGGTCGCAAGTCTACTGAACAGTCTGTCTCACTAAACCTTTAATGAAATTGCTTTTTTTTTTTTTTAAAGGTATGTGTGTTTCAATAAATGGCTCGGGCAAAGTATAACAGTTTCTCTGTTGAAGAGCCAACCAGCCCCATGCATATTCCTCTAAACTGTTTCTCTTAGATGTGGTGAAAGTTTTGTTTGTTTTCTAAGAAGTTTCCAAAGTTCATGGATTTTTTTTATGAATACAGGAGAAAAGCTTGAATTTAAACATCAAATGTGGTTGGGAGCAAATCCAATTGATCTCCCAATCCTGCTAGGGAATTTTGCATGCTCCTAAAATATCCCAGTTTGATTCACTGTATATTCAGTGATGTGTGCAAAGTGCTGGAATAGGGTTTTTACTACTTCTTGCCTAGCTCATCTTGAATTCCTACATATAACATGCTCTTTCCATGATTTGATTAGCTATGCCTAGCCTACCTATTGACATTGGGAAACAAGGATAATTAAGAATTCCACTCCTTTTTTTAATGATATGAAGTTATCTCCAATCAAAACTTTGGTCATATGCTGGGTGGAAAGGATGTGATTTCAAAAAATGCAGAAAGATGAAAGACAGGTAAAGTGACAAATTGGTTTATCCTTAGCCTATAGAGAGCTTGGTGTATGTGTATGTGAAGGGCAGTAATGAAAAAGAAACTCAAATATCAATGGTAATGTCTATTCATTAGGGCTGGGCAGTTTCATTCGTTAATTTCGTAATTCGTTAATAATTCGTATTTAAAGTAGCTTACGATCCAATATTGAACCATTCAGGAGTAACTAAAAATCGAAATGAATTTTTAAAATTTATTTCGTATTGTTTTGTAATTGTTTCGAAATTGTTTTGAAATTGTTTAAAAATCGTTTTGTTATTATTTCCGTATGTCTGGTTCAAGTTTTATAGTTGTTGTTTGTTTTATCAGTGATAAAAAATAAATTATCACACCAACAGTCAACAACAGAGGGAGAGGGAAGCTTCAGAAGTTCCCCCTGTCCCATTTGGAGGGTTTTTTTAGCGTATTGTGCAATTGCGTCCGCCATTAATGAATCAATTCGTTATTCTTTCGAAATTGTTTCGTAATTTCCGAAATTTCGTAAATATCAAACTTTTTTAAAGAAAAAATTCAGAATTCTTTTAAAAAACGAAACGCAAAAACCCCCTAAAAACGAATCGAGTTTAGAAACAATTTTTTCCGTGGTTGCCCAGCCCTACTATTCATATTTTAAATTGCTGTGCATGCCCTTTGGATGACAGAAATAGGCCACAATCCATTGCAAAGTAGGGAATGCTTAATCCCCTTGGCATTAATGGGTTTAAGACTGCGTTCCTCACTTTAAAGGACTGTGGCCATTCTGTCTGAACTCAACTAACCAACTAACTAACTAACCAACTAACTATTTTATATCTTGCTTTTCTTTACCAAAAGAGACTCAAGACAGATTACAATATCAAAATTAACAAAAAAAAAAAAAAACCCTTGTATATCAAATATTGCAAGACATTTCTAGGGCTTAAAAAAAATTAAATCAGACATTGAAGTGTTCTGAAGAAAGAAAATGTGTTATGTAAATGTAGCTTGAGTGTAGACTGGGGGAATTTTACATTACTATCAATTTTAAAACGATGGACCCAGTTTATCTTATCCATACGTAAACAAACTATTTCTTCATACTGTTGGTACCAATGAGCAATACTCTTAGGAATTGGAAGATCATTGTCAAAACACCACTGAAATTGCACTGCAGTTACAAAATCAGTTCTGCTGACCTGCACAACCACAAAACTCCATATCGTGTGAATGACTGATGTTAGGGTCTATTTGTGTTCCGGAAAAGTCATCTAACGGTAACCTGTTTGAAACTCTAGGCCCTGTTCTTTCAAGTGGCAAGAGTTTCAGTCATGGGTGGTTTGTGGTTGCCGAGATATAGTGATTTCAAATCTAGTCCCATCTTTTTGAAACACCCTGTGTAATAATCCATACTAATGGCTTTATGATGGCATTGTGGGCATATATAGCATGTGTCACAAAGAGTTATATGTCTTCATATGCTGACAAATAACTATATAGTGATATGGAGATTGGTAATATTGGGTTGACAAACCAGGTAATTTTTACCACTGGGGCAAATTTAAAAGCATTTTGGGGGTAGTTTTTTTTAAAGAAAACATTGTGAAAATGGCATCGATCATAAGATTAATGGTATTCAAGCCAAATTGATATTTTCTCCCTCAAAAATTTTCTTCTTCTTCAGAACTATGGATATTTGCCATGAAATTTCAGAATAGTTCAGGTTTAAAAATTGTACATATTTTTTTAAAAAATGACCACTTAAATTGGGTTGGCATTTTCTAGTTTGTTTCCTAACATTGATTGATTGTCAGATTTGGCAGGAACAATAAATGACTGGATATTTGTAGTCCTTTGAAATGATATAAGCTGTCTTGAGTGTATGGAAGGGCACAAAATAACTTTTAAAAAGTAAATGGCATTGAGTGTAAGCTATCTAAATCTGTCGAATTCGATAGCTTGCATTTGTTGCTGCATGAAAACTACTAGCAGATACTAAAGAAAAAAAATTGCATGTAAAGTACCTAATAAATACTAAATCATCAATACTTCTGCATGTTGAATGCTGTTGCATGCCGCCTGTATGGTGCATTTAACTAATGCCATTAATATTTGCATGACAGTTGTCACACACTAAAATGTATTGCAAGCCAGTTGCAAAATAGCAATTGTTGAGTGAATAGACTGGGAAGACCCATGTTCAGATGTTCAGCTATGTAACAACAGACTGGTTGAATTGGATCAATCCATGCAACTGAGAACTAATCTATCAAGTTTAGAATTTATTGTTGAAGGCTTTCGTGGCCGGAATCACTGGATTATTGTAGGTTTTTTCGGGCTGTATGGCCATGGTCTAGAGGCATTCTCTCCTGACGTTTCACCTGCATCTATGGCAAGCATCCTCAGAGGTAGTGAGGTCTGTTGGAACTAGGAACCTTTTTTTTATAAACCCTTTTTCCTAGTTCCAACAGACCTCACTACCTCTGAGGATGCTTGCCATAGATGCAGGCAAAACGTCAGGAGAGAATGCTTCTAGACCATGGCCGTACAGCCTGAAAAAACCTACAACAACCAAGTTTAAAATTAATCAGTGTTACATTGTGAGGATTAAAATGGGAAACTGAGTCTGGAAAGTTAATAGTTCTACACTACAAACTGCAAATTTAATTCCCTAAATATTTTCTCCTGAAGATACTCAAGTTGGAGCTACGATTTTGTATCTTTCACTTATTTCTGTAAGGCCCTATCTCTTTCCTGAGGGTAGATACATCTTGACATGAATGTATTTGCATGCTAGTGCCTTCACAGGTACAGTAAGGTGCTTTGTATTCAACGCATGATCTGGAATTTCACATGTAAAAGTCAGTGGCTTCCCACTGAATGCTAGCACAGTAGTAGTCCAGCATAAATGCTGGCCTACATATGATATGTTGCTTATCCAGACAGGGCCCTTCTGGTGGGTTTTTGCCACATCCTATTCTGATGAGTAATGTCTCTTCTAGATGCTTCTCATCATGCCCCCCTCCCCAAAAAAACCTGTTTTTCTTCAAATTTTCTTAAAATCTAAGTAATATGGTTTATAAATGTGGGGCATTTTGATTCATTTGTGGATGCTAACTGGTAATGGGGCTGGGATGTTGCTGCAGATGTGTGCAGTGCCCAAACACCTCCTTATTTGGGTTGTTGTAGGTTTTTTCGGGCTATATGGCCATGGTCTAGAGGCATTCTCTCCTGATGTTTCGCCTGCATCTATGGCAAGCATTCTCAGAGGTAGCGGGGTCTGTTGGAACTAGGAAAAAGGGTTTATATATCAAAAATCAAAATATTTATTTCGGTCATTGACCAGCACAGGAAATAGTGTCACATTTCCAGACAAACCTGGCATGCTTGGTACATTAAAAATATAAATATAACTACTAAAAGCACAATATGGGTGAGGGAGCAGAAGGGAAGGGGAAACAAGGTAAAAACCATACAATGCCCAGATCCATCACCAAATTGCAGATTCAGGGAAGAAGATCACCGGACACACAGTTGACTTTTGGAACTAGTCATTCCCTGGCGGACTCTGCATGCTGCTGCACAGAACCTCGCAACACTGTAGGTTGTAGCTGAATTAGCATCTGCAAGTAGCAGGGAGGTATAAAATTGTCCCGAATGGCCTGGGTGCTTGTCTATGAGAGGTAAGATAAGCCTGGCACGGATATCCCTGTAGAACGGGCACTGAAGGAGCACATGTTCTATTGTTTCTACGTGACCCGAGTCACAGGGGCAGAGCCTCTCTGGAAAAGGGATCTTCCGGTAGCGGCCTTCAAGTACAGCTGATGGGAGAGCATGGCATCGGGCCAGGGTGAAAGCCCTTCGATGAATAGGAACCTCTAGGTATGTTAAATATGCCATAGGGGAGGCAAGGTATCTGCTGTCTTCACTGATAAGGAAGCTTGGAGCCGAGGCCAGATCTAGTTGGTGCTCTGTGTCTGTGATACGTTGTTTAATAAGTGCTTTGGCTTGATTGTAATCCATAGCTAACAGTAGATCTGGAGAAAATCCCAATGAGGAGATTTTGGATGCTACCGCCTGCTTCCATGTGGATTGGAAGTCATCCTCCATGGTTAGTGGGGCAAGGCCAAGGGGTACACGGGACAGTCTGAGCCAGAGGTTAAGTATGGCCACCCACACCCTGGCCTCCACTCTCATAAAACCCGTCTCTAGTCGCAGGGTGGCATTAGAAACGCATTTAGGTACCTGCAACGCCGATCTCAGAAACTTGGACTGAACCACCTCTAATGGGGCAAAACTGGGGAAGGGGCCCAACTGAGCACCATACAAGAGTTGGGCTAATGACTTGGCTTCAAACAGCTTGAGCGCTGCCGGTGTGAAGTGGCCCCCTCTTGTCCTGAGATATTTAAGAATGGCAATTGAGCTCCCCTGCGTGGTGTTGGATACTTGCTCCCCATGAGCTCTTCTGCTACCATTAGATTGGAAAACTACACCTAGATATTTGAAGGATGTAACTTGTTCAATTTTATGTCCATCTATGCTCCAAGGGTAAGTCCTGGGCCTATTAGCGAAAGCCATGATTTTGGTTTTATTGTAATTGAGTTGGAGCTGCTCTGTGTTGCAATGTTGTATTAATGCTCTCAAAGCTCTTTTGAGCCCAATGGGTGTTCTAGAGAGTACAGCAGCATCATCTGCATAAAGCAGGATGGAGATGTGTCTTCCCGCCAGCTTTGGGGGGTGGAAGTCCATGTTTTGAAGCTGGTCCACTATGGAGTTTATATAGAAATTGAACAGCAAGGGGGCCAGAATGCAGCCTTGCTTGACACCCTTGCATGTTTCAACAGCCTCAGTGAGGTGGCCCAGTGGGTTGCATCTTACTTTGAGTGTGGTCTTTTCGTGAAGTTGGCGTATTAGATATAATAGACGGCGATCTATTGTAGAACTCTCCAGTTTTTCCCAAAGTTTAACTCGCGAGATGGAATCAAATGCTGCTTTAAAGTCAATAAAAGCAGCATATAGTGAGGTTATGTTTTGGGAGGAATATTTTTCCACAAGGTGTTGCAACACTAGGCACTGATCTATGGTGGATCGACCTTCCCTGAATCCAGCTTGCTCCTCAGCTAATATGCTTTCTTGTTCCAACCAATCTTGGAGTTTCCATTGTAGATGTCTAGCATATAGCTTGCTGATAGTGTTAAGGAGGCTGATTGGTCGATAGTTCGCAGGATCATCCTTTTTCCCTTTCTTTTTATAGATGGGAACAATGATTGCAAGCCCCCAATCCTTGGGGATTTGCCCATGGTTGTCAATACATGTAAAAAGTGAGGCTAGGATGGGAGTCCAGAAATCCAGGTTATTCTTGATGGCCTCTGCTGGGATAAGATCTTCTCCTGGGGCCTTGCCTGATGGTAGTTGGGCAACCAGGTTCTTAATTTCTGAAGCTGATACAGGTGGCCATGGTGGAAGGTTCTCTGTATCGAGGTTGGGGCAGTCCCTTCCAGTAGAGGTGTCCATATAGAGATCCTGGAAATATGCCTCCCAAATCCCCGGAGGGATGTGGGAATCCACAATAGGTTGATCAGATCTTTGGGCATTTGATGTAATATGCCAGAAAGTGGCTGAGTCTTTCTCTTTGACAGCTTTAATAAGCTGAGCCCAGTTGTTTTTCATAGCTTCCTTTTTCTTATATGCAAGCATCTGCTTGTAATGCCTCTTTTGTTGAAGGAGGTCTTGCGCTGCTGATGGTGAGGTATTGGATATGAAGGCCTGGTAAGTGGCAACAAGAGCATTTTTAGCATTGACGCAATCTTTATCAAACCAGGGCTTGGAGTATTGCTGTTGCTGCTTCCTTGATGTAGAATTGTTAAACCTTAGGTGCTTCTGTATTTCTTGAGTGATGTTCATATAGTTGTCAAGTAGTATGTTGGGGGATGTTGATGATGTCAAGGCAGTCTGTAGCCCCATTAGTCGATCAGAGGCCAGGAGCTCAGATATTCTTTGGTTCAGACAGGGAGTCCATTTGGCCCTGACATGGGTTCCCCCTGGAGGTGGTAGGGAGGGTTGAAAACATTCCACTGTGTGGGTATTTTGGGTGAAAGAATTTAGGTGCAGCAGGACAGGAAAATGATCACTGTCAAACTTGGGCTTAACTTCCAAGGTTTTGGCATATGGAAGAAGGTCCCTTGAGATGGCTATATAGTCAATGGCGCTCATTTTAGAGCCAGAAAGATATGTAAATTCTGCTGGGTGATCACCTTCCAGAGCACCATTTAAGATGTGGAGATTCAATCGTGATGTTGACTGAGCCAAACACAACCCTGGAAAGTTTGTTTTTTGATCTTTGGAACGACGAGTTAGAAGTGGAACCTCATATTCAGTGGCAGGAGGAAGGCCTTTGTAACATTTAAAGAGTGTGGCATCATCAGGTCCCATTCTTGCATTGAGATCCCCTCCCATAATTACAGAGGCATTTGGGTTCTGCACTATGAGGTCTGCAGCATAATTTTCCAATTCTGACCATAAAGCTCTAGTTTGGGCTTTCTTCCTCGTTGGAGGCAAATAGGCATTTATTATCATCAAGGTATGATACTTGAGTTGAATTAGCACTGCCATTGCAATTGTTTTTAATGAGGGAAGGGGCCTTGTTATGGCACGTAAAGTGGTAGAGACTAAAATCCCTAATCCGCCTTTTGCTCTTCCATGTGTAGCTCCTGGCTCTACCCCTACACAATACGAGTGAAATCCATTAGCTATCAGATCACCTACTGCCCAAGATTCCTGGATCAGAATAATATCATAGTGGGAGTGAAAGTCTATAAAACAAGGGTCTCTAATGGATGCGAGCCACCCAGCCACATTCCAAGTCAATAGGCTGACCCCGTGCTGGCCCTGTAGCTGTCATAGTCCCAAGGGATCTATGGCCTGGTCACGATCCTTCTGTATCAGGTCCAGGTCATTGTTTGGTGAGAAAGAAACTTGGCCTTCTGATGAAGGGGCTGGATGGACCAATGCCACATGAGTAATGAAATGTGGGTCATTGGCGAGTAGGGAGCCGAACTCATTTGCTGTCTGCAAGCCCTCACCTATGACCTGTGGAGAGGCAAGCTCCATCTGGGGTTGAGGAGAGTACATAGTGTGTGGAATATTTAAAGCAGCATTTGCAGGAGTGTCTTTGATCTGCTTTTCTGTTACTTGAGTCATTACTGGAATCACAGATGGATCTCTGTCATTGTTGTTTTCTTTTGTAATGGTCTTAGAGGGGGGGCTTGGCTTGGGAGGAGCCGTGGAAGAGTCTGTATTAGGGTCTGCTTTAAGTTCCAAATCAATGTAAGCAACTGCTGAATGACAATTCCTGTCTTGGAGCTGTGTTAACTGGGTTAAGTTTCTTTCTTGTACCCGTGTATCCAATGTACTTCGAGGAATGAGATGATTGACTGTCAGATCCTTAAATACCCTACTGATAGTTATGCCATGCCTGTTCCATAAGATGTCCTTCATTTGAGCTAGGCGGTCTGACATCTCAAGGGAGTTGAAGGTAAGGAGGATTCGTTTTACACCATTCTGTGTTGGAAGAAAATGGTGATCTTTTAAGTCAATAAGTTTGGGCTGGGTTCTGAGCAAGTAAGCCAGTGATTTTACAATTTGTTGTTTATGGCTCCAGCCCAAAGCATTATGATTGAGCTGCAGAACTATCTGGGTTTTTTGCAGAGTGAGGCAAGCTTTAGTTTCAACTGCTGGTTTATTACTGTGATTAACAGCAGCTGCGGTCAGAGGAGCATCCTCAGCATGTGAGCACCTGGTCGTCTCTGCAGGCTTGACTCCCTGAAAACACTGTGTGGAATGCAAGTCAAGTAGCCTTTGAATCTGTTGTGAAATTTGACCTAGTCTGTTCAAAATCAGCATCATTGATTCCACTGACAGCAAACATATCTCCCGATATTTCTGCATATCATGGTCTACGGAGGGGCTGCACCCCGGAGAGTTCAAATGACCATTATCTCCATTACCCTCTGGCATTTGTCCTGGGCTTGTCTCCTGGTCAGAGAGGGGCGAACCCACATTAAGTGAGTTTATCGAAGGTGTCATCAGTGCTCCGCTACTCACAGTTTGTGATGTTGTTGCTATAGCCGGAGAGTTCGGAAGGTAAGCATCCATTCTCATCTGTTTCCGTGCTTTTGGTGATTTATGGGACCCTGTTCCATTGCTGGGGCTGGTCCGGGACCTTTTCTTACCCTTGAATGTCATTTTGGGTTATAAATCCTGGGGGAGTTGTGGAAAAACAGCTATTTCCAGGAGCAAATTCCGGAGCTTATCTTAGGAGCTGCTCATTCGTTGCTATCTTAGCTCCTCTCCCTTGGACTGGACTACTGTAATGCGCTCTATGTAGGGCTGCTGTTGAAAACAGCTCAGAAATTCCAACTACTATATAAAAGGGTTTATATATCTGTGGAATGACCAGGGTGAGGCAAAGGACTCTTGTCTGCTGGAGCTAGGTGTGAATGTTTCAACTGTCCACCTTGATTAGCATATAATGGCCTGACAGTGCCTGGAGCAAACTTTTGTTGAGAAGTGATTAGATGTTAAAACAGCACAACAACAGAGAGGAAACAAGCAAGGACATCTAATCACCTCTCAACAAAAGTTTGCTCTAGGCATTGTCAAGCCATTATATGCTAACCAAGGTGGTCAGTTGAAACATTCACACCTAGCTCCAGCAGACAAGAGTCCTTTGTCCCACCCTGGTCATTCCACGGATATATAAACCCTTTTTCCTATTTCCAACAGACCTCACTACTAGGCTTGGGCAATCCATGGTTCTAAATGGTTCTAAAGTACTTACAAAACTAAAGTCTTGGTGGTGAAAATTTCAGAACTCTAACAAAACTTTCAAAATGTAGTTATTATTTCATTATTGGTGTTTTTAATGACAGAACCAATTAGGAACTGCCATTTATTATGAAATTTTGAGTTTTGTTAGAGTTCTGAAATTTTCACCACCAGAACTTTAGTTTTGTAAGTACTTTAGAACCATTTAGAACCATGGATTGCCCAAGCCTACTCACTACCTCTGAGGATGCTTGCCATAGATGCAGGCAAAACGTCAGGAGAGAATGCCTCTAGACCATGGCCATATAGCCCGAAAAAACCTACAACAACCCAGTGATTCCAGCCATGAAAGCCTTTGACAATACACCTCCTTATTTTTTCAGCTGTGCAACTGATTTGGAAAACATAAACTCTCTTTTTAGAGTGAAGGATCCTGCTGTATTTTCCATTTTAAAAATCTCTCCCATAGTATTAGTGGTGAAATGCTGAAAGACTGACATTCTCTAGACAAACAGTGTAACAATCACATCGCTTCACCATGCTACTAATTCAGAGAATGCCATGGCTTTCTCTGGATGGCACTGCATTTTTGAACACCCTTAAACCTTAACAGAGAAACTATTCTGTTACTGTACTTCTGCCTCAAATGTGGTTTAAGGTCCTCCCAGTCCATTAAAAAGTCCAAATCTATTACTATCTGTATCAATACTGGAGACTATACAGATTATGGACCTATCCACACTGACCACTTAATGCAGCTTCAAGGTGACTTCAAAATTGTGCCAGTCATAAAATGCATACCACAGTGTGTGCTGCAGCACAGATTAAAAAGTATACACCACATTAAAAAAAACTCAGAGAAAAGTCCAACTGAAGCCCTATAATGTGCTGCAGCAGATCTCAATATATGCCAGATCCCAGGGCAAAATTGGCTTTATAGAATTTGGAATGCAAGTGCAAAGGGACTGCCAAAAATCTGTCAAGGCTAGCATGTAGGGAGATAATTGATTACCTCCACTCTAAAGGTCACTCCCCGCTCCTGTTTCACCTGCTATGGCTTTGAAACACTGTTGCACATTTTGCCCAGAAATTAGAAAGACACTCAGAAAGTGGTTTGAGCTTAGGTCCTGTGGTTAATATAATCACCCAACTGGACTCAAACCAGATCTAGGCCAGTTAATCTAATCACCTGTGCAACAAAACTGGTTCCTCCTAAATAGGGTTGCAGCTGCATTGTGGTGTCAGTGTAGATGCGGCCGATGTGCCAAATTTTATTGCATTTGGCTGGTAATTGTGAATTTGTGGAGCAAAATACTTTTAAGGTCATATTGATATTAAGTGTGTTTGGGTTGTTGTAGGTTTTTTCGGGCTATATGGCCATGGTCTAGAGGCATTCTCTCCTGACGTTTTGCCTGCATCTATGGCAAGCATCCTCACTACCTCTGAGGATGCTTGCCATAGATGCAGGCGAAACGTCAGGAGAGAATGCCTCTAGACCATGGCCATATAGCCCGAAAAAACCTACAACAACCCAGTGATTCCAGCCATGAAAGCCTTCGACAATACATTGTGTTTTTTTTATCAAAACGGAGACCTCTTTTACTCGTTTTTAATATTGTGTTCTGTTTTTCTACTGCATGTGCTTATCACTTATACTTTTTGTGTATAGTACAAGCCCCTCATCCATAGATTCAATATCCATGGTTTCAATTAGCCACACTGCAAAAAAAAATCTCTCTCAGAAGTGATTGTGGGGCTCCCCATGCCCTCTAATGCAATTCTGTGGTATGCCTTGGGTTCAATGTGGTCAAAATATAGAATTGGCTATTATCCATGGTTTGAGGTATCTATAATGAGTGTCTTGGACTATATCTTCTATGCATATTGGGGTCATAACATTTTTTTAAAATATAAGTTTGCTTTGAAAAAAATATTTGAAAAGGAAGAATGAAACAATTTAAATAAATAAATGCAATTAATAGGTTCTTGTGGGTTTTTTCGGGCTATATGGCCATGTTCTAGAGGCATTTTCGCCTGACGTTTCGCCTGCATCTATGGCAAGCATCCTCAGAGGTATAGATGCAGGTGAACCGTCAGGAGAAAATGCCTCTAGAACATGGCCATATAGCCCGAAAAAAACCCCACAAGAACCTATTGATTCCAGCCATGAAAGCCTTCGACAATAAATGTAATTGTTTGTCCATCTCTACCTTATATTTGTATGTATGTATGATATATGACAAGTCTGCCTCTTTCCACCCATGAAAATTTTATCTGTGTTGATAAATCCTTTCCATTTCCAGATTATGTTTTCTTCTTTGAAACATCCCCCTGATACTTGTCTTTAAAAGCATACTTTGGGTGTACTTTCTCACCTGGCTCAGTGTTATAAACAAATTGCACCTCAAAGTACACATTTCTAAATATAGCTGATGCTAAAATATGAATCTGGAAACACATTTTGGTACATTGTTTTTGAACTGAGAACTATATCACACAATTTGGCGGAAGTGTGAAGTTCAAATGATCATTACATTCCAGTATTCACATTAATCCTGAATGCACAGAATAGGTCAGTTAGTATAATACACAGACAACAGATATTGTGAGTGGGTGTAAACCTTTGCTAATTGTATTCTCAAAGGAAGAACCAAGTATTATTAGCTGTTTCCTTCCTCCTGGAAGAAAATTCTCTAAACCAGAAAGACTTTGAAGGTTGTTTACAGTTTGGTTTTTTTTAAAAAATACATAGGCACATCATGTTTGTTCTATATGCAGGAAGAGATAAAGAAATGTCCATCCTTCTTCTTGAGCAGAAAGGATCCAAACTGCAGAGATTCTTTATCATCAGGTTTACATGACATTCAGGAAGCCCCTTTTCCAACCATGGATAAAACATTTCCAAATTTTGTTTCCATTTCTAACACAAACACTCTCTCATACATACACCTGTGTATTCATAGAAAATAATAACATGGTGATTTAGCATATTGAGAACAAAATTGTTTTGTTGGGGAGCAACAGATATCCTCCCTGTCACCCCCACTAGCAGGTGTTGAACTCAATATGCTCTGTGTCTAGTGTTTTATGTAATGAGGCAATTTTACTTTCCATTGAGCACCTTGAGAGGATCTGATTTTGCTAATGATTTCCCTTTGGACAACTTTGTTTACTAAACATTTTAATTTGCTGACTCCCTTCCCATTTTTGCAAGCACTGAAGCTTGCACCCATTGCAAAGAGTGGGTTGTCAACTGCCAATGAAGGTGCAACTCTGTCATCACAGGGTTATCTTAAAGGTATGGCAGGATAGAGATGGAATCAAATAAATTGATGTTTTAAATCCAGGAATAACTCTTTTAGACAGTTCAATTGAATTGTAATACCCCAAAGACAAGCTTCCTTCTTTGGAAACTTTTAAACAGAGGCTGGATGGCCATCTGTCAGGGGTGATTTGAATGCAACATTCCTGCTTCTTGGCAGGGGGTCGGACTGGATGGCCCATGAGGTCTCTTCCAATTCTTTGATTCTATGATTCTATGATTCAAAGGCTATTTTTAGTAGTTTATTTCAAGCAGTCTTCCAGATTAACAATCTAAAGAGGGAGCCTTGGGGACCTTAATGTTAAGTACATACCTAGGCAAAAGTATTACTCTGGTGTCTGGAATATGTCATCCTTATTTGACTTGTGTGTGGATCTGTTTTCCTTCGGTACCTTTGGTACATTCGGGAACATGTAACGGTAAGTTCCCCTCCCAATACAAAAACCTACCCCATACGAAAGCAAGCAGGAGCAAATTTTGGCTCCTCCTCTGCTTTTTGGCACACTGTTTAATCTTTTTAAAAAATTAATCCCAGCTAACAAAAAGAAAGCCCTAATTCTGTGAAAACTACTACCAGTTATTTCTCTTCTAGAGTAAAAACAGTTGTAAGGAAGCATTAAACCCAAAGCGGAAAGGAGATTGAAGCATGCCAGGAAAAAGAGGGTTATTTTAAAGGAAGCTCAGGGAAGTTAGCTCCAAGAGGTCATTGCTCATTCTTACCTGAAAGTGGGGAAGCCTCTTTAAAATGCCTTGGAAAGAGTGTGTGGCATGGTGCATGCCCAGGAGAGAACATGTGCATGCCAGTGCCTGCAGCGCTTTACCTCTAGAATAGAAGCAGGCAAGAAGCCTCCTTAAAGTATACGTGCCTGCCTGCAGTGCCATCTCCTCTAGAGTAGAAAAAGCTTTAAGAAGCCTCCTTTAAATGCCTTGGAAAAAATGTGTGGTGTGGTGCAGGCCCAGGAGAAAAAAAACATGTGCCTGCCTGCAGAACCTCTCCTCTAGAGTAGAAACAGCTTTAATGTCTAGAATGATGGGAAGGGTAGCCTGGGAAGCCCCTTCCCCCTACAGTGGGCCAGATAGAAAACAGATCTTTCAACACCCCAGAGTGAAAACCTATACCTGCCCTCCCAAATTCAGGAGGCTCCCAAAAAAATTGATCAGGGCCCTCCGCTGAAATCTGGGATACTGAAATGGATCATGGCTTATCCAGAATGCTTATAAGCCTAATGCTTATATATTTCTGCCAGCCCTTATGAAACAGAATCTGGAGTTTTCCTTAATAAAATCATGGTTGGCCAATGTCCAAACCATCAAAATAAGTAGCTTAATAGTCTCATTGTTCTGTCGCCGCTGGAGCCGAAATGAAGTGCTTTTAAGAGAGGATGTTAGGCTTGCATCCAGCGGGAAGCCAGGGCCCCCGAAAAGAAGCCTTTAGGAAAATTTCCCTTATTAAGCGGTCTTTATGAGGCTTGAGCTTAAATATAACAGTTCTTTATTAATGAACAAACAGGCTTAACAGTCTATTAGCTCTTGCAATCTTGTTTACAGGAAACAGGCACTATCTTCAAGAACTTTGTTAAAAGGAAAATTCCCCTTTTTAGCTCCTCCCAGGCTGCTGTAAACCTAAACTTGACTGATTTGAGTCCACTACCGGCTGAACTGCGTCTCAGAACCTAGCAGACGTATCAACAGGCCTGTAGTCACTTGATGAGCAGAGCTGTTATTCCCTCCGGAAATCCTCAGGGCTGTAAAGCTGTTTCCCTGGAACCTTTGGGGAATCTGTAGAGGCTCTTAAAACTGTTCTCCCCCAGGAAGTCTTAGGAGACGAAGCCTTTGCACAGGAGGACATTTGTGTACATCCTCTGTATTGACTTCCTTTTTGAGACTGACTGAAAAATGTCCCCTTCCCTCCAAAAAACCCAGAGAGGGGCGGGACCAGGGAACCTAACTGTTATTGACAGGTCGCTTGTCCTATGAATGCAAATTATAACAGGAAGCTACCCTGCTGCAAAATCCCAAGCCTGGGATTGCAAACCAACATTTAATTCAAAGCAAACAAAATTGGAGCTCCTGGAACAGCTGTTCCAGAACACTCATGATACTACATGGTTAGAAATTGGGCTAGCAATGAGGAGACCAGAATTTTGACATAACACATTCTTTGACTTGTAGTGAATTTCAGAAAATACAGGCCACATGCCTAAGGATGGGAAAGGATTTAAAATACTTAAAGAATCTAGCTAAAATAATCAGTTTCATGAATTATTTTCCAATCGTAGACATGTGGAATGAAAGTCATCCTGTACCATCTTCCCCATTTAAAAATATTCCACACTGTCTGCCAGACAACTATCTGGTAGCAGAGGCTGAAAAAGTAGTAATTCCTCTTTAGGTACTACAATAGCCCAGGAAGGTGCTGTACCCCGCAAAGTAACTAGTTCAATTTCTCTCAAGATATCAGAAGGCTGACTGTGTTGTGGAAGACACCTGCCAAGATGACTCTCCTGGCACACCATTAATTCCAGAGAATTCATAGCAACAGCACAGCAGGGAAAGTTACAAGAAAGGAATCATCATTCTTTTATGGTCCAGGTTAAAAAGAGATAATAATGGAGTTTCCTTTCTTCTTAAAATGGTTGGCAGAACAAAGCAGATGGGTCAATATACCTCTTTTCTTCAAGGGGAGACAAAGCAGTTGCTCTGCTGGTAGGCAGCATCACTTTGGTGGCCATTTTTTCCCTTTCTGGTGGGTGGCATCAGTATGACATCTCAGTGATCTGGTTCCTCTACTTCACACAAGTAGTATCACCACAGCATTGTAACCGATCTGTTTCTTTCTAGTAAGTGCCACCACTATGCTATCAGGGCCATCCCTCCTCCTTCAGTCAGGATGCCTCTGTGTAAATTCACAATGCTTCTTCTTTGTCAAAAAATGAAGAAGAACTGAATTACTATTGCACAACAAAATTAAATGCCATCCCCAGCACACAGCACAAAGCAACACACCCATCCCTCCACACCCAAACCACTACCACACAGCCCCAATGCCACATCAGTGCAAAATGATGGAGTTCAACATAGCCACAGCTCTAGGATAAAGCTATCTTTCAGTCTGTTTGTCCTTTTCTGTGTGGCGCTGTACTGTCTGCCTGATGGTAAACATTTTTTTTTAAAAAAAGAATATGCTAGGTGAGATGGATCCCCAAGAATGGTTTAAGCTTTCTTAAAGCTGCAGGGCCTATAAAGCTCTTCCAAAGAGAGGAGAGGGCAACAATGATTCTATGTACAATACTGGTGACTCTTTGGAGCACCTTCCTTTCTGCCACTATGCAGTTACCAAACCATGCACAGATACAGTAGTTTAGGGCACTCAACTGTTACTTTTGCTAGAATCTCTCCTTCAGGAAGGTGATGCTGAGATGATCAGTATGGGGTCAAAATGGTCAGGCAGGAACCAGTAGGATGAGCTCACAAAGCTGCCTTGTGAAAGCTCTATCACCATGGCCACCATAGCTAGTCTGTCTCTTTTGGTCTGGCTGCTTCAAGAAGACGTCACAATGTCCAGATTGCCTTTTATTTTGAGCAGCCACTATTAGCATGAGGCATACTTCTTAGCCTCACCCCATGAAACAGAATGGAATCATGATGAATAGAGAAGAAGTATGTAAGCAAAGAAGTAGAAATCAAGGAGAAGGGGCAATCAGGCTGGCTCTGTGAAGCTGGATCTACACTGCCCTATATCCAAGGATCTGATCCCAGATTATCTGATTTGACTGGTTTATATGAGTCTACAATGCCAGATAATATGGGATAAGAAATTAATCTGGGATCAGATTATGGGATAGAGGGCAGTGTGAATCCCCCTGAATGTAACAGGGTTTCCACACAGGGCAGTTACTCTAAGGGTGGTCTGGCATTAAAAGAGGTATAGTTTACATAGAAAGTGATGGAAGAGATATGATGGCAGAGAGAGGGTGAGTTGAGAACAGAGGCAGCCCTAGGTAATTTTCAAGGGTAAGCAAACAGTATTTTTGTGCCCCCCCCCCCCAACCAATAACTGATATATATTTTCTGTCTGTCGTTGGAGTTCTGTGTGCCATATTTGGTTCAATTCCATCATTGGTGGAGTTCAGAATGCTCTTTGATTGTAGGTGAACTATACATTCCAGTAACTACAACTTGCATATGTCAAGGTCTATTTTTCCCCAAGAGTGCCTCAAGAACGCCCCTGGGAAAAATCAACTATACTGCAAATGCTTACTTTGCTTAATGGGTTGAGCCGCCCCTGGTTGAAAAGAAAATTGCTATCAACCTCACCATATTTTCCATCCCCTACAAATTAATACTTCTAGCACTGCTGCTACTCTTACTAGAAGGATCTGTGAAGTGAAAATATAATGCAGAGAATGTAAAAAAATACTAGCAAAATGTTATCATCAAATCACTTTTTAAAATTTACTTTATAGCAATACTATTCAATTCTGTCAGTGTATTATATGTTATTCAATTTTTTCACTGATCAGTGGCAAAAGGAAATCCTATAAAGTAGGAGGGGGCAGAATCTAGTAAAAATTGCCCATAATGCTTCCTTTATCTGCCTCTTTCTATAGAAACGAGTTGCAAATGCAAGCTGAATTGCAGACTTCTTGTCAAATGGCATTGTGTGGGTGGAAGAAAGAATTTCTTTATTGCAGTACTGACCATGCTAATATTTGAATAATTTGTGACAACAAACAATTTACATTGAATTTCCTGTCTGCAGAAAATGGGCAACCCTGGACCCTCTAGATAATTTCCACTTCAAATCCCATCTTTGTGGGCTGTGGGTTGACGTCTAAAATGTCTAGAGGGCCAACATTTTCCTACCCCTAATTTAAAGCATAGCTGTAGTTTTACCTATGGTGCTGGCGTGTATACAGTCTGTTTTCTCCTGGCAGTCAAAAGGCTGTCTTTAGTTGACAGCTTGGAAAAATAATGTTTTGAATGTTTGAAATCTTATTTAGGGGCAAAGTCTTGAAGGGAGGGTAGCAGTTAAAATATGTCTGTCTTTACATATTGGATTTCTTTTGGACCCCCATGGTGCAAGTATGTTGACCTAAAAGGCTCCGTATTATGAGAACTAGAAGCAAATGCCTCTGAGTCACTTCAGATCCTTAATAAGGCAAAAGGAATTGACATTGATCCTAATCAGAATGGATAGCACCATCTCAAAGCTCTCATTTTTCCCCATTTCAGGGCTTGTATTACACTGCAGTTAAGATATGTAAAGTCATTTAGCTTGTCTACAGTTATGGGAGCTGGAGAGTGCCTGGGAACTGCAGTTTTGAACTTCCACACTGGGATATCATTATGCAAATTAATTTCCACAGAGAAGAAAATATGTTACTTATTTTCATTATTTTTCCTCCCTGCTGTCCCTGTGTGATTGTACTATCGGTATGTTTTTGAAACTCTTTCAGGTTCAATGTTCAGCAGTCAGTTTCTATATCCAGGATATATCTATTTATTTAGAGAGAGAATTTCCAGAGAGTATGCTGCAACATTCATAATAATAAAAAGAGAATAGCTGTGTGTGACATTCATAACTCATAGAGATCTTTGTACCAGGTGGCTCAGGATTTTTATTTGTTTATGTTTTTAGTTCTTGCCAAGTTGCAGTCCCAAGGTTCACGTTGAAATGACAAACTGGTGGAGGGAGCACATTAGAAACAAAAATGGGAAATGAGCCATCTCTCATCCGGAATCTGTGATAGGTGCCTCAAAATCCGAAATAATGTTTGGTAGTTTTCTAAGTTGTGGTGCCTGGTTTCAAGTCACAATTCCAAATGAGGAAGATTTGTAACAAAAAGGGGGCTCGCCACAACTCACTGGGCATTTTTGAAAGATAAGAGAATCCTATTTTTCTGAGACAGGAAAAAAGGAAAAAGATTCAGAGAAATCCAATGTCAAGACCCAGGCAGACCAGCAAAGCAAACGGCAATGTAAGAGTTAAATGAAGGTCTTTAATGTCTATTAACAAAACAAAAGGAGGCTCTTAAAGTCAGAATTGTAAACACAAAAGGCTTGCGGTCAGCAGGAATGTAAACAAACTGGTCTCAGTCAGTCTTTGCTGGCAAAAGGAAAGCAAGTCTAAACAGAAGCAGGCAGCTTGGATTCAGCAGTAAAACCCAGTTCGTTTCAAAGGCAAACAAAACAGCAAACAGCAATCCGCATGAAGAGCGGTCCAACGAAGTTTCCAGGGATTAGCAGAGGCGTAGTCAGGCAGTCCGAGGGTCAAGGCAAGAAAGACTCACGAGTCTGGTTCTGGCAGGGTTGTTCACACGATCAGGAAACACGAAGCTGCAAACAAGAGCTCAGGGCAGGAGTTAAACACAAGGCACACGGTAACGCGACACTTTGAACTCTGCGATCAGTTTGTCCCCAAACTGCTCCTTAAATCTCGTCAGAGTCGCTGGAGTCACTTTCAGCTGCGTCTAATTCCACAGGTGAATCCCGGCTGCGCCATTGTTGCCAGTCAGTACTTCGGTCTCCATCCTGCAAAGTATTATCTGCAATCCAAGTATCATTAAAACCCTGGAATTCATCACTAGACGTGGGAGCATTAATCACATCCATTACTTCCTGAACTTTAGTCCAGTCCAGCTCTTCCTCTTCGCTGTCAAACTCCCCACAATCAGCTATATCTCTAAGGCGTTTAGCAACAGATCCCACATCGCTATTCGAGCTGCTGGCTACTCTCTTTACACCTCTGTAATCTTCCAGCTCCATTTCCTCGCGAGTAAAACCCTCAAAATCCTCCTCATCCGTAGTCTCTAAGAACAAGTCTCTAATCCGTTTCAGCTGTTGCTGAGCCTCTTCATCTTCTAAACCACGTTTCCTTCTACTACTAGTAGTAGGTGCATGAGACAAACGCTGAGTCTCAACATCCAAGGCACTGTGGCTAAGGTGTCCGACATTGAAAGTGTGCTCAGTAAACCTCTGAGAGGACTCTGAAAAATTGCTGGTAAGATATCCTGGGTTTAAAAAAAAACCTGAAAAAATGTGAGCAGTTTTGGAACTGGGTTGTTGTAGGTTTTTCCGGGCTATATGGCCATGTTCTAGAGGCATTTTCTCCTGACGTTTCTCCTGCATCTATGGCAAGCATCCTCGGGGGTAGTGAGGTCTGTTGGATGTAGGAAAATGGGTTTATATATATGTGGAATGACCAGGGTGGGACAAAGGACTCTTGTCTGAAGATCCACCCAGAGGAAAAGTGTTCTTGCCATACATCAAGGGAACCACTGACCGCATAGGGAAGGTGATGAGGAAACACAACATACATATCACCTACAGACCCACAAAGAAAATCCAACAAATGCTACATTCAGCAAAGGACAAGAGGGATCCTCTCGCTTCTGCAGGAGTCTACCGTATTCCATGCAGCTGTGGACAAGTCTACATAGGGACCACCAAACACAGCGCCCAAACACGAATCAAGGAACATGAAAGGCACTGCAGACTACTTCAACCAGAGAAGTCAGCCATAGCAGAGCACCTGATGAACCAACCTGGACACAGCATTTTATTTGAGAACATAGAAATGCTGGACCACTCTCACAACCACCATGTCAGACTACACAGAGAAGCCATTAAAACCCACAAGCATGTGGACAATTTCAACAGAAAGGAAGAAACCATGAAAATAAACAAAATCTGGCTACCAGTATTAAAAAAACTCTAAAATTACAACAGCAAAACAACAGAGAGTAAACAATTAGGCACATCAAATCACTCTCAACAAAAGATTACCCCCAGGCACTTCCAAGCCATTGTATGCTAATCAAGGTGGTCAGTTGAAACATTCACACCTAGGTCCAGCAGACAAGAATCCTTTGTCCCACCCTGGTCATTCCACAGATATATAAACCCATTTTCCTACTTCCAACAGACCTCACTACCACTGAGGATGCTTGCCATATGCAGGTGAAATGTCAGGAGAAAATGCCTCTAGAACATGGCCATATAGCCTGGAAAAACCTACAACAACCCAGTGATTCCGGCCATCAAAGCCTTTGACAATACAGTTTTGGAACTCTTGTAGAATTTTATAGTTAGGCTTCGACAGCACTGAGTGCAATTCATCTCAAAAAGTTGAGTCTTCTGTAAGACAGTGCTTCTTAAACTGTGGGTCCTGACCCCTAATGGGGTCCTCTTAGCCCAACGGTAGGCTCACAAAACATTTGCCAACAGTAAAAGATTTCTGAACACAAGTCATTTAAACTAATCTATTAATGACTACATGCAATGTTTGCAGTTGACTCTGCAGAAAATGCTTCATCTGTACTCCACAAAAAGGAAAATCACTCTCTGAATGCTGGTTTATTATCAGTAAATGTTTGGTTTTTATACTATTTTATATACTTGTATACCTGAGGTTACGTAAAATTTTCTCAAGTGGAAAAGGGTCATGAGTGGAAAAAGTTTAAGTTGTTTTGCGTAAGATTCTCATAAGATTCCTGAATGGCAGAAAAGCCGTGAAAGACAAGACCCAGGAGAGGACTCTCAAAAATAATATAGGTCGAATATTCCTTATCCGAAATGCTTGGGACTGATATGCTTTGGATTTTGTTTTGCTGTTGTTGGTTTTCAGTTTTTACAGTACCTGCATTTGCACACACATACACAGTGAGGTATTTTGACTGTAGGACCCAAGTCTAATTTTATTTATGTTGTTTATACACCTTAGACATGTAGCCTGGTAATAATTATATTATTATTATTATTATTATTATTATTATTATTATTATTATTATTATGCTCATGAAACAAAGTTTTGCTCATTGAACCATAATACTTTGGAGCATTTTGAATTTTAGAATTCTATTTATGGAATCTCCAGCAAAGGATCGCCGCCTTGTCGGGGCGCTGGAGCTTGAGCACCTCAATGATGTCATGAGCGAAACCGTGAAGGGCCACCCAAGACGGGACGGTTGTGGCAGAGAGGTCAGACCAAGTGTGATCCCTGGGGAAGGCAATGGCAAACCACTCCAGTATCCTTGCCAAGAAAACTAAATGGACCAGTACAACCAGAGATATGTCGGTATGCCATTGGAAGATGGGACTCCCAGGTCGGACGATGGCCAAAATGCTACTGGGGAGGAGCAGAGGATAAGTTCAACTAGCCCCAGATGTGATGACGCAGCTAGCTCAAAGCCGAAAGGAAGGCTAGCGGCCGACGGTTCTGGAGGTGAACGACGAATCCGATGCTCTAAAGATCAACACACTATAGGAACCTGGAATGTAAGATCTATGAGCCAGGGCAAATTGGATGTTGTTATTGGTGAGATGTCAAGACTAAAGATAGACATTCTGGGGGTCAGCGAACTGAAATGGACTGGAATGGGCCACTTCACATCAGAGGACCACCAGATCTACTACTGCGGACAAGAGGAACATCGAAGAAATGGAGTAGCCTTCATAATTAATAAGAAATTCGCTAAAGCGGTGCTTGGATACAACCCAAAAAATGACAGAATGATCTCAATTCGAGTGCAAGGAAAGCCTTTCAACATTACAATGATCCAAATATACGCCCCAACCACAGCTGCTGAAGAAGCAGAAGTAGATCAGTTCTATGAGGATCTGCAGGACCTACTGGATAATACACCAAAAAGAGACATTATTTTCATTACAGGAGACTGGAATGCCAAGGTGGGAAGTCAAATGACAACTGGGATCACAGGCAAGCATGGTCTGGGAGAACAAAATGAAGCAGGACGCAGGCTGATAGAATTTTGCCAGGAAAACTCGCTGTGTATAACGAATACTCTCTTCCAACAACCTAAAAGACGGCTTTATACATGGACCTCACCAGATGGTCAACACCGAAATCAGATTGACTACATCCTTTGCAGCCAAAGGTGGCGGACATCCATCCAGTCGGTGAAAACAAGACCTGGGGCTGACTGTAGCTCAGATCATGAACTTCTTATTGCCCAATTTAGAATAAAACTAAAGAGATCAGGGAAAATACACAGACCAGTTAGATATGATCTCACTAACATTCCTAGCGAATATACAGTGGAAGTGAAGAACAGATTTGAAGGACTAGATTTAGTAAACAGAGTCCCAGAAGAACTATGGACAGAAGTCTGCGACATTGTTCAGGAGGCGGCAACAAAGTACGTTCCAAAGAAAAAGAAAACCAAGAAGGCAAAATGGTTGTCTGCTGAGACACTGGAAGTAGCCCAAGAAAGAAGGAAAGCAAAAGGAAATGGTGATAAGGGGAGATATGCCCAGTTAAATGCGCAATTCCAGAGGTTAGCCAGAAGAGATAAGGAACTATTTTTAAATAAGCAATGCATGGAAGTGGAAGAAGACAACAGAATAGGAAGGACAAGAGACCTCTTCCAGAAAATTAGAAACATTGGAGGTAAATTTCAGGCAAAAATTGGTATGATAAGAAACAAAGATGGCAGGGACCTAACAGAAGCTGAAGAGATCAAGAGAAGGTGGCGAGACTATACAGAAGATCTGTATAGGAAGGATAATAATATTGAGGATAGTTATGACGGTGTGGTGAATGAATTAGAACCAGACATCCTGAGGAGTGAGGTTGAATGGGCCTTAAGAAGCATTGCTAACAACAAGGCAGCAGGAGACGACGGGATCCCAGCTGAACTGTTTAAAATCTTAAAAGATGATGCTGTCAAGGTGATGCATGCCATTTGCCAGCAAATATGGAAAACACAAGAATGGCCATCAGACTGGAAAAAATCAACTTATATCCCCATACCAAAAAAGGGAAATGCGAAAGACTGCTCAAACTTCCGTACAGTGGCCCTTATTTCTCATGCCAGCAAGGTAATGCTCAAGATCCTGCAAGGAAGACTCCAGCAATACATGGAGCGAGAGTTGCCAGATGTTCAAGCTGGGTTTAGAAAAGGCAGAGGAACGAGAGACCAGATTGCCAATATCCGCTGGATAATGGAGAAAGGCAGGGAGTTTCAGAAAAACATCTACTTCTGCTTCATTGACTATTCTAAAGCCTTTGACTGTGTGGATCATAATAAATTGTGGCAAGTTCTTGGTGGGATGGGCATACCAAGCCACCTTGTCTCTCTCCTGAGGAATCTGTACAAGGACCAAGTAGCAACAGTCAGAACTGACCACGGAACAACAGACTGGTTCAAGATTGGGAAAGGCGTCCGGCAAGGCTGCATACTCTCACCCAACCTTTTTAACCTGTATGCAGAACACATCATGCGATGTGCGGGGCTGGATGAATGCAAAGCTGGGGTGAAAATTGCTGGAAGAAACATTAACAACCTCAGATATGCAGATGACACCACTCTGATGGCCGAAAGCGAGGAGGAGCTGAGGAGCCTTCTAATCAAGGTGAAAGAAGAAAGCGCAAAAGCCGGTTTGCAGCTCAACGTCAAAAAAACCAAGATTATGGCAACAAGAATGATTGACAACTGGAAAATAGAGGGAGAAACCGTGCAGGCCGTGACAGACTTTGTATTTCTAGGTGCAAAGATTACTGCAGATGCAGACTGTAGCCAGGAAATCAGAAGACGCTTACTTCTTGGGAGGAGAGCAATGTCCAGTCTCGATAAAATAGTGAAGAGTAGAGACATCAGACTGGCAACAAAGATCCGCCTAGTCAAAGCCATGGTATTCCCTGTAGTCGCCTACGGATGTGAGAGCTGGACCTTAGGGAAGGCTGAGCGAAGGAAGATTGATGCTTTTGAGCTGTGGTGCTGGAGGAAAGTGCTGAGAGTGCCTTGGACTGCGAGAAGATCCAACCAGTCCATCCTCCAGGAAATAAAACCCGACTGCTCACTGGAGGGAAAGATACTAGAGACAAAGTTGAAGTATTTTGGCCACATCATGAGGAGACAGGAAAGCCTAGAGAAGACAATTATGCTGGGGAAAGTGGAAGGCAAAAGGAAGAGGGGCCGACCAAAGGCAAGATGGATGGATGGCATCCTTGAAGTGACTGGACTGACCTTGAGGGAGCTGGGGGTGGTAACGGCTGACAGGGAGCTCTGGCGTAGGCTGGTCCATGAGGTCACGAAGAGTCGGAGACGACTGAACGAATGAACAACATTTATGGAATGCTCAATATGTACTAGTAATCTTTGGACCTTTTTTTAAGGCAGAAGCAGGAAAAAATAGATAACAACTGCTACTCTGGCCAGAGTGAAGACAGAGGAGAGCAGAAGACATTTCCATCTTGTCTTCTGCCTATATCATCTGTTGGGAGACCCCTCCCCCCTCTGGCCAGAGCGAAGACAGAGGGGAGCAAAAGATAGTTCCATCTTGTCTTTACTAATAATATAATATAGTATATTGTATATACATATAATATTTATAATATTACAATGTAATACAATATAATACTAGTAATAATAATACAATATTATAATTATAACTATATATTTACATTACATGTAATATTACTAATAACATTACAAATAATGGTATAGTGCAATACAATAATATATAATACTGATATTGTACTATGCTAATAATATAATATATTGTATGAAAATATATCTTGTAAGCTGCTCTGAGTCCCCTTTGGGGTGAGATGGGTGGCATATAAATGCCGTAAATAAATACATACATAAATAAATAGCATTGACCCCTTGTGGAACACTAGATATAGGTCTACATATTTATTTATTTATTTCGGGCATTTCTACCCTGCCCTTCTCACCCCCTAGGGGGGACTCAGGGCGGCTTACATCCGGCACAATTTGATGCCAACAATTACAATAAAAATGCAAATAACAATAAACGCAATAGTTAAAAACATACAATTAATACAATATCAACTAAAAAGCCGATCTACAGCCCGTGTTTATTGAGTTCTAAAATCCGTCAATCCATTTAGCATTACCATACTCCCTTCCAACTCTAGTCATCATTACCTTGTTAGTCTACCAGATTACCCAAATGCCTGGTCCCATATCCATGTCTTCAGCTTCCTTCTGAAGGAGAGGAGAGATGTTGACAACCTGATTTCCCCGGGGAGTGAATTCCACAGGCGAGGGGCCACCACTGAGAAGGCCCTGTCCCTCGTCTCCACCAGCCTCACTTGTGATAAAGGTGGGGCCGAGAGCAGGGCCTCCCCAGAAGATGGTGGGACATAAAAGGAGATACGTTCGGACAGGTACGCTCGGCCGGTGCCATATAGGGTGTTATAGGTCAAAACCAGCACTTTGAATTGTGCTCGGAACTGGATCGGCAGACAGTGGAGTTGACATAGCAAAGGAGTGGTATGCTCTCTGTATGACGCTCCGGTGATTAATCTGGCTGCTGCCCGTTGGAGTAGTTGAAGTTTCCAAACAGTCTTCAAAGGCAACCCCACGTAGAGCGCATTGCAGTAATCTATTCGGGATGTAACAAGAGCGTGGACCACTGTGGCCAGATCAGACTTTCCAAGGTACCGGCGCAGCTGGCACACAAGTTTTAATTGTGCAAAAGCTCTCCCAGCCACCGCCGAGACCTGGGGTTCCAGGCTCAACGATGAGTCCAGGATTACTCCCAAGCTGAGAACCTGTGTCTTCAGGGGGAGTGTAACCCCATCTAACACAGGCTGTAACCCTGTGCCCTGTTTCATCTTATACTTTAATATAAGAACTGAACTCACATTATTACTCCCCATTGGTCCCCTGACCTGTGTTATGTGGGGAGGCTGCAAGTGTGATATCAGAGTCTCCTAAGCTCTATTGGCTAACAGTCAAGAGTTGCCTAGGCCTCTATAAATTCTTTTGCAATTATGAGACTATCCTAAGAATCTGAACCAGCTCACACCACAGCACCCACTCTGAAACTGATTTTATTAAATGTGATCCTAGTCATTTGGGTATGGAAGGATGCTATGTAGTCTTGTTGTCATGGGCATTTTACCTCCTAGTTGTGTTTGAACTGAAAGACTATAAAAAACATCCTTTTGGCTCTGATCAAAGAGTGGCTCAGTTCAACACTGTTAATACAATAGAAAATCCATTGGATATAGGAAACTCACAAGCAAGTCATGGGTACATTACCAATATAAATTGATGATAAAGGGGCCATACTGGAACTTGATAAATGTCCATCATGACTGGTAGATGTTACCAGTTTAAAACTGTCCAAGCCAGCTCACTTCTTATGGTATTCCTTGTATTATTGGGACATTTAACAAAATGTTACTGTCTGATTTATTATGTCTTGCACTTTAGACAAGAAATATGTTTGTTTTTTGTTATTCAATGAAACAGCATCTATATTTTAAAACCTAGACTGAACTGTTTTAGGAGGAGAAATGCACATGAACATTATGACAGATCTAAGCTATTAGGTGAACTGATTATGAAGGTAAATGGAGGAGAAGGGGAAAATCAGACAGTGATGGACAATAATTGTACGCAATTGTAGCATTAATCCCATATCTGTTATTATTAAATGGAATGAAAGAAAGGTTGCTATGTTAATGGAATTGCCTTTGCATGTAACAAAAATAAAATGAAGTTACAGTGGACATAAAACATCTTCATGTGTACAAGAATTACAAATCTGTTTAAAAGCCAGCTCTTCATACAGTACATGTGTTGATTCTTCATTGTTTCCATTGATACCTCCAAGGTTTTCCTTTTGTTTATGTCTCCCCTCCCACCCCTCTCTATCTGTTGTCCTGGAATAAGATAGCTACAGATAGATGCCAGATTTTCTACTTAGCCAGGATGAAAGTACTCGGTGGAGCAGTGATATCTCTATGCACAACCTAGAAAATAGGTCTGTAGCCAGGGTTGGAAATGGTATACTTTTGGATTACTGTTCCCAGAATCCATAAACCCATAAACCAGTGGCCATTTCGGATGACCAATTCTGAAAACTGTAACCCCAAAACTCCCCCCCCCCCAAATTCTGATTTCCAGAGATCAAAGATCATTTGAGCAAAATACTTCATTGCAAGCAATCCCAAAAATCTGATCAAAGTTATAATAGGCAGGATTATGGGCCAGATCACAAGATGACATTTTAAGTGGTCATGTTTCCAATATTGCTGAATTACCTGATGAGGTATTGAATAGATATTATTTGTAACACTTCAGTTTAAAATTTGATTTAACTCATCCTGGATCTTCTCCATACTGGGAGATATCAGGAGTAATGAAGTATTCTCAGTTATACACATAGGGGACATGGTAATAATGGCTACCACTACCACCACCACTAATAATAATAATAATAATAATAATAATAATAATAATAATAATAATTTCATGTCAAAATAACTTGGGAAACTCCAAGTCAATTCAGGTGTGAGAGAATTGGCTGTGTGAAAGAATGTTGCCCGGGGGATAACCTGGATTTTAGATGGCAGTCTAGAAGGAACCTGAGTTTTAGTTTACTCTCCATGGTGCTGCACCCAACCTCCAAAAGCTCTTTTAAAGTTTTCAGAGACTTAAATTAAATTTACTCTTTCACTGATGTCATAATACATTTAAGATACCTAACAGCACAGTTGCATATGTCTACTTAGAAGTTCAGTAAGTCTTAATGTAGTCAGTGGACTTACACTCAAATAAATTTGTCTATATCACCTTAGCTTTGTTGCATTTTTACATGGTTGGAAATCTGAAAATTGAGAGCTAATATATAGAGTTCCATATTTGCTTTAGAACAATCTTTATAGATCTCCCTGCATAACAGAGCTATGTATGATGACCTTGGTATTGCCACTGAATGTGCAAATGATGTAGACCAAAATCATTGATCCATATGTTTTCTTATATTTCTTACTAGTCACCTCCTCAGCCCAAAACAAACAAAAATAACTATCTTTCCCCCAAAATAGCATCCTGAGTAAGTCAAGTACAAACAGCTTGCTTTCTAATTCAGTCACTGCCCACCTCTTCTTTCTATTATTTCTTACAATCAAAATCATCTCATCTGAGTCAAGCTGACTGAGCATCACAGATGTGTTCTGAACACCAGAGTGCCTCCACACCCCCTTTTTGGAGCAGCTTTGGTTACCTTACAATAACATAGACATAAATCACCTACAATTCTCTGCCTCTGATTGCATTGTATTGCCCTGTCTTGGTCACCGGTAATTGTATCCTGAGACAAGGTTAGCAGCGAGCCTTCCATTTCAGCCGATCTCTTCCAACTGTGTTGCAGTTTTCTGCCCTGCATTGTTCTCTGAATGACAGCAATATTAGGAACCACATAGCTAAAGCACTGAGAGCATTTTAGACAGTAATATGACCAAAGTGATATCCAGACTGCTGGCTGCCACAACCCAATTTCAACTGGTCCAGTAAAAGAAAACTAGAAGCCTGCAGTCAAAGAATTTGCTGCTTACTTTAAATTACTTTGTGAAATTCAGTTTCACACAGCCCTCAAATGCTCACTGCGTTTTCACCCTTGGTTGATCAAGGCTCTCAAGGCAAAATCCTACAATGACAGCACAAGCTAGCTACTGCCAGAGCTTTTTTCTTTCCAAATTCAAAATCAGACACAGGAATCCTGACACTCTCCAGATGTTGTTGAATGGAAAAATATAGTATTTCTCACCATTGATTATGCTGGCTAGGACTGCTGGGATTTGCAATCTAGCAACATCTGGAAGATTACATTATTCCTACCCTCTGCTTAGAAATTTTGTGTTTATGTGACAATTCTACAAGTCCTCCTTTTTGATCTCTATCATTGATCATCTATTTTTGCTGCTCATCATCTACCTATTTTTGCCTCAGCATTCCGACATATGCACAATAGATTTTGGCCACCTTCCTTTGATCAACTTAGCATTATTGAGATGACAACAAGTTTAATGCAGCCATCCAGTCACCTGTAGATTGGATTACTGCAATGCACTCTACGTGGGGCTGCCCTTGAAAACGTCCCGGAAATTTCAGATGATCCAACAGGTGGCAGCCAGGTTATTAACTGGGGCTCCTTACAGGGAGAGGTCATTCCTCCTGTTCAAGGAACTCCACTGGCTGCCATTCATCTACTAGACCCAATTCAAGGTGCAGGTTCTTACCTACAAAGCCCTGAACGGTTTGGGACCCGCCTAGCTGCATGATCGCATCTCTGTATACAACCCACATGATCCCTTAGATCATCCAGAGAGGTCCTGCTCTCGATCCCACCAGCATCGCAGGCGCGATTGGTGGGGACGAGAGAGAGGGCCTTTTTGGTGGTGGCCCCTCGACTCTGGAACTCCCTAAGGACATCAGACAGGCTACAACTTTGGCTGTGGCTGTTCCAGTGTGCCTTCCCGGAATAATGACCTCATAGCACTTTGTCCTCCAAAGCACTTTACATTTCTTTAAGTCTGCTCGTATGCCCTCCACAAACACCAGTATCACCTTCTGTTCATGTCCCAGCATTATTTCCAATTTTAACTCTACATTTGGCCTTCCCACTGTTTTTAATTATGTGTTGTTTTATTGATAATGTTGTGTATCTTATTGTCTATGTGTTTTTTAATTGCTTGTATTATTGTTATTATTGCTTGTATTGTTGTGTTTGAGCTCAGTCTCATGTAAGCTGCACCGAGTCACTTGGTGAGATGGTAGTGGGGTATAAATAAAGTATTATTATTATTATTATTATTATTATTATTATTATTATTATTTAAAAGCACCATCCTCTCCCTCTTTGTTTTGAGAGGAGAGTCTCCCATATACATGGTGTGCTGTGATTTTTTTGGGCTGAATGACCATGTTCCAGTAGAATTATCTCCTGATGTTGTTGCTACTGGAACATGGCCATACAGCCTAAAAAGCTCAGCAACCCATTGATTCCAGCCATGAAAGCCTTCGGGCACACAATTTTATGCATTTTGGCAACCCTATAAAAGCGGAACTACTGGTTACATGTCAAACATTTATTCAGAGTGGAGACTTTACTTTTCAGATTGTTATTTTCCGTAATGTGTAATGTGAAGGAGAGGATGGGGTTATTTCACCCCACATGCTGCATGTTGAATTTCAATCATGCAGCCATTTCCAGAAAGTGTTTTCATCTCTTGACTGAAGTTCCTCACATGTGTTCCTACCTTTACCTTAACAGGCCATGCTAATTTAATCCACTTGCTTTAAATCTTATTTCCTACCCATTGTCCTGAGATGTTCTTCATCTATTATTTATTTATTTATTTACGATATTTATATGCCACCCTTCTAACCCCGAAGGGGACTCAGAGCGGCTTGCAAGAAATATAAACATGCAATATATTAAATTATTAGCATAGTACAATATCAGTATTAAATATTACTATATTGTACTACACCATTGTATTGTAATATTATTAGTAATATTACATGTAATATAAAATATATAATTATAATATTGTATTATTAGTAGTATTATATTGTATTACATTATAATATTTTAAATATTATATGTATATATATTATAATATATATACATATAATATTTTAAATATTATAATATTATATTATATTATATTATATTATATTATATTATTATTATTAAAGCACAGGAGACAAAATGGAACTGTCTTCAACTGTAGTCCCCTCTCTCTTCACTCTGGCCAGAGCAGCAGTTGGTGCCGGGGGGGGGGGGGGGCAGCTCCCAACTGATGATACAGGCAGGAGACAAGATGGAACTGTCTTCTGCCCCCTCTCTCTTCACTCTGGCCAGAGCAGTACTTGGCACTGGGGGGGGGGGGAGGCCTCCCAATTGATGATACAGGCAGGAGACAAGATGAAACTGTTTTCTGCCCCCTCTCTCTTCACTCTGGCCAGAGTAGCAGTTGGTGTCAGGGGAGGGAGGCATTCTATACTTCACATATATACTTCACATCCTTGTGAGTTCACTTTATTGCCCACTGAACTCTTACTTGATCACCCCCAAACCAACCTTATTTTTTTGGCCTTGAAGGCATCAGCAAAGTAGCTCTCAGAAATGAGACAAAACTTACAAACATTCTAATAAGTATACTATGTTGCATGGACTCTTGAAGAAGAATAAATATGATCCCCTCCCTTTGAGACTAACCTGGGTTTGTGGTTTTCCCGAACTGACCAGTACAGTTCTGGGCAAAACTGGATCATGAAGATTCCTGTGTATTTGACCCTTCTCAAGAACTTTCATAAGTTTACTACTGTAGATGATCAAACATTACAATATATTAAGGCGGTTATTGCTGAATCATTGTGGCCAAAGTTGAAGTACTTTGGCCACATCACGAGGAGACAGCAAAGCCTAGAGAAGACAATTATGCTGGGGAAAGTGGAAGGCAAAAGGAAGAGGGGCCGACCAAGGGGCAAGATGGATGGATGGCATCCTTGAAGTGACTGGACTGACCTTGAAGGAGCTGGGGGTGGTGACGGCTGACAGGGAACTCTGGTGTGGGCTGGTCCATGAGGTCACGAAGAGTCGGAGACGACTGAACAAATGAACAACAACAACACTGCTGAATCATACAAGAAATTATGAAGGCTGCCTAAAATCTGACTCATGAACACTTATTTGGAGAAACCCATGGAAGGCACTTCTAATTATATATTTTGCTTATAAGTGTTTATGTATTTAAGGATGGCTCCACGGCCATGGATGGATATTGTGTTTTACCGAGTACTTTCAAGTAAGTAAATTTAATCACTGTCTGTCTGCCAAATGTGAACTATCACCACCACAAAAAATAAAAATAGGCATCCCTGTTGACTATTAGAAATGTGAGACCTTTGTTCTTGAATTTTCCTAGCCTACTAAAGACTGAGAGAAAGACAGATTGACTCATTTTTTTTAAAAAAAAAATCAAAGTGGCAAAATATGCACAGTGAATTATGTAGATATTTTTCCCCAATAGGAAACGTAGCACAGATTTAAGCCAGTTTGAGATCAAAAACAATGTTCCTATGGGATTCATTCTCTAGTTGTGTTTTCTGGTGTCAACCTTAATGTGGCTAAAACAGAGGTCAAAAGAGGTGACCCCCTCTAATGTTTTTCTATTTTTTAAAGAAACTCTCAGCCAGGCCCGTAGCCAGGATTTCGTTTCGGGGGGGGGGGGGGGGTGTGAATTATTTTCAGGGGGGGTTTCAGGGGGGGCTGAATTTTTTGGGGGGCTGAGTCTGAGTGAAAGAGGGTCTAGCCTAGCAAACCTTTTGTATCATTATCCCAATACCCCCATGCATATGGGATATATTGAGTATAGTGATCAGATCATGATATGAATAAACATAACAGTTTAAATAATGCACCAGTAAGGCCTTTTCGCGAACCACCATGAGAATTTCCACACACTCTTCCCTCTTAAACATTGCAAATTCCCCCTTTAGAAATCAATTTCCATCTTATTTACTGTTTGATTTTATGCATACATAATAAAAACCTAGCCACACTGCCCATCTCTGTTTAAGAAAATGCCTGGGCACCCAGGCTTAACTTTTTTTAAAAAATGAAACACATGTGCTGTGATCATTCAAATGTCCTTGAAACTATTCGGATATTCTATTAATCAAACTTAAAAGTGCACCAGTGCCACATATTCATAGAGGGAGGGATTTCACATATCCTTGGGCATAAGTATAGAACAGCTTTTACCTTTGCAGAATGTCTGAAAATAACAGTTTCCCTATCAGAAGATGAACCACGCTTGGCATCCCTGCTTGCATTGCCAAAAACTTCTGTGCCATTAAGGGTATTGCATGAATGGTAATAATCGTAAATTATGGCCACTACTTTTACTCTAAGTTACTCATGAGCCAGCATAATGTGCTTCCCCAAACAGTGCCAAAGGAATACAACCTTCCCAAACTGCACTCTTTCTGAGGCCTAATATGAACTTATTTAAAACAATGGCCCATTTAGTTTATAAATCGTCATATGTGTTGCCATAGCTTTCAAGCTTAGAGCATTAAATCAATTATTATTACTGAATGGAGGAAGGATATAACATTGCAGCTTTCTTGGCAGAACATGTTTCAATGAGATATTGATCTGGGTGTGATAAAAATGTGCTGAATGGACTTAGAAGTGGAAGGATTATTACCTCACTTTTGTAATTTGTGCAAAAAAAAAAAAGACAGACATGGGAAAGTCATTTCTACTTGATAAATTCAAACAGTATTTCCATGGACTTAATTGCAGCACTGAGTAGGGATTCTCAAACAGAGCAACAAGTAATTATAGTAATTTTCGTTCCACTTAAAATAATTAAAAACAGAAGTTTTCAGAAAGTATCTCCAATTTGAGATTATTCTGCACAAAAGATTTGGAAATTTTTGCATAGAAAACTACCTTTTCTGCTTAAATATTTTACATTTTGAAAAGCTTCTTTAGGTGATAAATATACTACCAGTGTGTATGTATGTGTTTGCAAATAATAATAATAATTGCAAATTCTTTCAAGTCTTACCTCCAACTCTAGCAATTACTATGTATCTAAACAAAAAGAATGTTTCTTTGATCAGTGCTACTATCATATGTTGATAATAATGGTGGTGATAATGATGAGACTGAAAGTATAACAAGTTAAGAGTCTCTACTTTAGTGGGATATTTAACATCAGTATCATATGAGGATATGTATAGAGTATCTTGAGTCTAAAGCTTCCACAGCAGGGTGTCTTCATTTTGGGAAAGTGGTCAGGAATAAGAGCTGTTGACTTTGGGATGCTTTTTTAATTGTATCATATTTTCCCGCTCTCCAGGATTAATGTGTGCAGCTATTTTAGACATGGAGAAGACTTGTAATTGTCATATGACTATTAAAGACAAGGGACATGTGACTTGGGAGGGGTGCTTTTGTTTTTAATGTAGCAAGTGTAATATTCAACACATCAAATATGGGGCACTTCCAGAGAATATCAAATATGGATTTTAAAAGTGGGGCAAAAAATCCCTGGATCTATCAGCAAGTTCACACACAGACCTGTCAGTCCCAGGAAATGTTCTCCTGCTGTCCCCACACCTTCCTTTGAAGCAGACAAAGACAGAGGGCATACAAGGGACATCCAGCAGAACCTCATATGCACGCATGTGGAGATACCAATGTACACATAAGCAGATTACTTATCGGTCTCTTCACCCAACTGTTAATTCAAGCTCTGTTTAATATTATAAGAAAGAAATGAATAGTTGCAGATAGGTCTAATTGCTTTCCAATTGTGCTTCCCTTTAACGACCTGTGTGTCCATGGCTCCATTTTTTCACAACCCAATCAGCTGTTTCTGGTTTTTAAACACTTGCATTGGAACACTCCACAAAGAGGAATTGGAAGGAAGTTACGTGTTTTCTATGACTGCAAGGATGTACAGTTATGTGAAGGTGCACATTTTGAGGGAAGAATCAAGTTTTAAGCACAACTTTTAAACATGTGCTTTTCAGCTGTTAAACTTATTCCAATGTTGTTTACCCCCCCCCCCCCTACTAGTTACTTCTGGGTTTTAATGCATGTGTAGAGGAACCCATTGTTTGTTTGTTTGTTTTTTTGTCATGTCAGGAGCGACTTGAGAAACTGCAAGTCGCTTCTGGTGTGAGAGAATTGGCCGTCAGCAGGGACATTGCCCAGGGGACGCCCGGATGATTTGATGTTTTATCATCCTTGTGGGAGGCTTCTCTCACGTCCCCACATGAGGAGCTGGAGCTGATAGAGGGAGCTCATCCGCTTCTTCCCGGATTCGAACCTGCAACCTGTTGGTCTTCAGTCCTGCCAGCACAGGGGTTTAATCCACTGCGCCACCGGGGGCTCCAACCCATTGTTGAACATATAGGAACTCAAACCAGTTTTTTAAAGACTAAGTGCTGGGAATGAAAATAAAATCTCTAGCATGAATCCAGTTACCCCAATCAAAGTAAACTGATTACAATAATGGGACTTACATAAATGTTGACCAGATGTCAGATTATCAATTCCATGTTCTTTTCTCTTTATGACTAATAATAGAGTTCAGGTCTTGATAATACTGAGTTTTCCTCTAACCCACCCTCACATTCTTCCCATTTTTGATTAATATTATTTTTAAGACGTGGGTAAAAAGAGGTGTGCATGGGAATTTACTGACAATTTAAAAGCATATTTTATTAATGTATTCTGCCAGTGACAGAAGGGGTTGAAGAATGTTATTTTCAGCTGTACACATAAAACACATTTACATTTTGAAACATTTTTGTGTATGTCATTTGTCTAAAACATCTTGTGAGTCTCAAAATTGTGGAATCTAATAGTGAAATATACTTCTTGCAATAAGTCGGTATGAAATCATTGCATTCATGAATGTCAAATGCAAGAGGCCCTTCCCCCAATTTTGAACTTACCAAAGAAATAAAGAAAATGTCAATCTGTTTCTAGCCTTTTGTTTGGATTAGTATTCTGTGGGAACGGAAAGAGTAGGACAGCTTTTTCTCCACCTCATACACAAACCCCATGGATTAAACTAGAATCCCCCTTTCCTTCAGAGTACTGAAGATGTTCTGAGAACTACATTGTTGTTATTTATCCTATGGATACTCCATGTAAATGAGTGCTCCTCACATTATCATCACAAGGTTTCTGCAGTGATTTCTGAAGGAAAAAAAAACTCTCACAAAACTTGCTTGTCTGTTGGTGGGACTAATGTGTGTCTATCATGAGAAATTATCAATCTATCATTATCACCTTCAAGTATCTTAAATGGTTGTGTGACTGCAGCCTGCAGCTATACGTTATGAAAGCTCATGGCACAATTAATGTTTTAGTTTTTAAGATGTCAAAGCATATCTTGTCCTTTATAATTAAGCAGCAGTTAATGCATTAGAGAGTCAAATCCAAATGTGATTGAAATTTGACAAATTAAAACCTATGGATAACTACACAGTGCACTTAGAAAATAAGCTGTGCTGAGGGACTTGCATATCAAAGGATTTTTATTTTGTCCCGAATTGATTTCAGAAATAATAATAATAATAATTTATTAAATAATTATTTTTAATTATTAAATAGCCTCTGTCTATTTCTGTATATGTTTGTATGTCAAATATTGGCATTGAATGTTTGCCATATATGTGTACACTGTAATCCACCCTGAGTCCCCTGCGGGGTGAGAAGGGCGGAATATAAAAGCTGTAAATAAATAATAAATAAATAATAAATAAGTAATAATACTACTACTGATAATAATTTCTTACGCATCTCTTCCTGCAGCTCGAGGCGGGTTACAACACAATTAAAAGACAGGAATATTGCAGAAATTCAACAAATATCATTGTTGTGTTTTGTTTGTGACCGTCAAATATTTAGTCTTGAAAACTACAGCTGAGTAGTGTGACATAAAGAAGAAGGCTCACTGATTCTCAATGGGTGATTGCATTTAAAGTCTCCATTCCATGATGTTGGATCTAGTTGTATGGTAGATAATGGTAGATAATAATACCAGTGATAAAAGTGACTGCACTTGCATATCTGAAATATCCTTTGTTCCTACAGGTTGGAAGGTCTTTACAAATATGATGTTAGCAGTATACAGGCAGTCCCTGTGTTATAAACATCCAACTTCCAAATGACCCATAATTAAAAATGGAGGTGAGACAACAGGAAGTGAGAGAAATTTACCCATAGAAAAAAATTCACTCCTGAAAGAGTTATCATGGGAAAAAGGTGTCTCAACTGAAGCTTTATCACCAAGCCCTGTTTCCACAACAAGCTGAGTTACCAAAATCCAATTATCAGTACCAACTTACATACAAATTGAATTTAAGAATAAACTTACAGAGTCTATATTGTTCATAACTTGGAGACTGCCTGTAGAAATATTTATGTTCTATTCGCTCATCCAGATTTTATAAAGATTTCTGTTTATTTCTGACTTGTAGGTAGGCAGAAAATGCCTCTGAAATACAGGCTGCCTATCAAGTGTACAGCTGTAGAACGGACACATTGGTGTTTCCAATCTGATAAACACATACATTCACTTTAAGTTTTATGTAATATTAATTGATGCTATATAGAACTATTAACTAGCAGTATCATTGTTGAGTTCCAACTGCTCTGAAGGATGACTGCCTATCTCTCTGGTTATTTATTTGTCATATCAGGGCAACCAGTCAATTGTATTACATTTATAACAGAACAAAACAAACAAACAAACAGACAGACAAAATACAAAATTTGAGAGTTTAGTAGTTGATTAAATGTCCTTTGACTAATAGCTGGCCACTTGGAGTGCTTCTGATGTTGCTGCAAGAAGGTCCTCCATTGTGCATGTGGCAGGGCTCAGGCTGCATTGCAGCAGGTGGTCAGAGGTTTGCTCTTCTCCACACTCGCATGTCATGGATTCCACTTTGTGGCCCCCTTTCCTAAGCTTGGCTCTGCATCTCGTGGTGCCAGAGTGCCATCTATTCAGCACCTTCCAAGTCACCCAGTCTTCTATATGCCCAGGGGGGAGTCTCTCATTTGGTATCAGCCATTGGTTGAGGTTCTGGGTGTGAGCCTGCCACTTTTGGACTCTCGCTTGCTGAGGTGTTCCAGCGAGTGTCTCTATAGATTTAGAAAACTATTTCTAGATTTAAGTCGTTGATGTGCTGGCTGATACCCAAACAGGGGATGAGCTGGAGATGTCTCTGCCTTGGTCCTTTAACTATTGGCTGCTACTTCCCAGCGGATGTCAGGTGGTTCAATACCAGCTAAGCAGTGTAATTTCTCCAGTGGTGTCTCATTAATGCAGCATGTCTCATTGTGCAGCATGTCTCATTAAGAGCCACATCTACTGTTTTAGTGTGGTGAGATGTGTTCCACACTGGGCCTGCATACTCAGCAGCAGAGTAGCATAGCGCAAGGGCAGAAGTCTTCACTGTTTCTGGTTGTGATCCCCAGGTTGTGCCAGTCAACTTTCATATGATCTCTCTGGGTGCTGAATTATTCCTCACATTGATCACAGCCTCCATCAATTATGTGTTTATGTAGACAGCATTGTCTATATTTTAAGTGAGACCATACTGAACTTACCTTCCAAATTTATGCAGATTTTTAGAAGAATGTTATAACATAGAGTTTGTTTGGAATATATAGATGTGCATTACTTACATCGACAAAGACTTCTGTTTGTCCCTCAAAAGCTGCGTAGGAAATTTTGAGGAGTTCTGTAATACATGCAGTAGTTGTGTATGTGTGTGGCAATCCTAAAAGAAAGTGGGAAAGAGGAAGAGACTGAAAATGCTTTCATACCATGTTAAATAGATATCTGTTGAGTCCAATTCCATTATGTCTCATTTGTTGTTATTTTGAGAATTAGATGGTATTGCTACACAGATTATTCTGCTTGCTTCTCTTCTTTTTCTATATTATTATTATTATTATTTATATCTCATTTTTCCTCCTCAAATATTTATTGTCAGCAAATATTTTGGCCTCCCATTTGCAAATTATTTTAATTTAAAAATTTCATAATGTTTTTTGACAGCAGAGCAGCATTTAAAAACAGTTGAATTTGCTTGACAAGTGATGTGAAAGTACATAAACATATATTATTATTAATTATTGTTATTAACTTTATTTATACCCCGCAAAATCTCCTGAAGGACTCGATGCAGCTTACAAAGGCCAAGGCCGCCAACAAACAACAGCATACAATACACAATAAAACTCATAAGCAAATAATAAAACATCAAGCAAAACAATAGAACAGTAAAACAATGACACCATGATGCAATTAAAACCTAAAGGTCGGGCCAAATGTAATGGACAAAATTTAAAAGTGTTGGACTTGACAGGTGATATGTAGAGGTATTTGGAGGTAGGTGCAATGTGCAGATAATCCTGAATCTCTAACAAAGTGTATTTGGGACTTGATGCCAGGAGTTTCCTATTCTGGAAAGGCACACTGGAACAGCCAGGTCTTCAGGCTCTTCCTAAAGACTGCCACCGTTGGGGCTTGTCCTTGGGGAGAGAGTTCCAGAGTCAGGGGGGCCACCACAGAGAAGGCCCTGTCCTTCGTCCCCACCAAACGCGCCTGCGACGCAGGTGGGATCGTGAGCAGGGCCTCTCCAGATGGTCGAAGGGAACGTGTGGGTTCATATATGGAGATGCGGTCACGCAGCTAGGCGGGTCCCAAACCATTTAGGGCTTTGTAGGTAAGCACCTGCACCTTGAATTGCCTATATTTTGAGTGAGACCATACTGAACTTACCTTTCAAATTTATGCAGATTTTTAGAAGAATGTTATAACACAGAGTTTGTTTGGAATATATAGATGTGCATTACTTACATCAACAAAGACTTCTTTTTTGTCCCTCAAAAGCTGCATAGGAAATTCTTAGGAGTTCTGTAATATGTGCAGTAGTTGTGCATGTGTGTGGCAATCCTAAAAAAAAGTGGGAAAGAGGAAGAGACTGAGAACGCTGTCATACCATGTTAAGTGGATATCTGTTGAGTCCAATTCCATCATGTCTCATTTGTTGTTATTTTGAGAATTAGATGGTATTGCCACACAGATTATTTGGCTTGCTTCTCTTCTTTTTCTATATTACTTTATTATTATCATCATTATTAGTAGTAATAATATTTATATCCCATTTTTCCTCCTTAAATATTTCTTGTCAGCAAATATTTTGACCTCCCATTTGCAATTTATTTTAAGTACAAAATTTCATGATGTTTTTGACAGCAGAGCAGCATTTAAAAACAATTGTATTTGCATGACGAGTGATGTGAAAGTACATAAACATACATGCTGTATTGTCAAAGGCTTTCATGGCCAGAATCTCTGGGTTGTAGGTTTTTCGGGCTGTATGGCCATGGTCTAGAGGCATTCTCTCCTGACGTTTCGCCTGCATCTATGGCAAGCATCCTCAGAGGTAGTGAGTTCTGTTGGAAATACGAAAAAGGGTTTATATATCTGTGGAATGACCAGAGTGAGACAAAGGACTCTTGTCTGCTGGAGCAAGGTGTGAATGTTTCAACTGACCACCTTGATTAGCATACAATGGGCTGACTGTGCCTGGAGCAAACTTTTGTTGACAGGTGATTAGATGTCCCTGATTGTTTTCCCTCTGCTGTTTTGCTGTTTTAATTTTAGAGATTTTTAATACTGCTAGCCAGATTTTGTTCATTTTCATGGTTTCCTCCTTTCTGTTGAAATTGTCCACATCCTTGTGTATTTCAATGGCTTCTCTGTGTAGTCTGACATGGTGGTTGTGAAAGGGACATCTAATTACCTCTCAACAAAAGTTTGCTCCAGGCACAGTCAGCCCATTGTATGCTAATCAAGGTGGTCAGTTGAAACATTCACACCTAGCTCCAGCAGACAGGAGTCCTTTGTCTCACCCTGGTCATTCCACAGATATATAAACCCTTTTTCCTAGTTCCAACAGACCTCACTACCTCTGAGGATGCTTGCCACAGATGCAGGCGAAACATCAGGAGAAAATGCCTCTAGACCATGGCCATACAGCTCAAAAAAACTTACAACAACCCATCATACATGCTGTTCATATTTATGATAACCCAGGTAGTCCTAGTAACATTTTACATGTTAAGGCCTACTAGGACTGCAGGGTGTCATGCAAACTGATTTTCTAAAAATTGAAGAAGTTAATCACTTCTATATAAATTTGGTTTACACCATACCCAAATGGAATTGTAGACCTCTAAATCTCTATATGAGCTCATGCACATGCTGTTATGTTTGAATAAAAATACAAGTATAAAGTGGAATATTGTCTGTCAATGACTTCACACATGTATCAATTAATATTCTTTATACACATGTAAAAGAATAATAAAGATCACATGTGAAGTTCCTGTTATAGGTTCTCATTTCCTCAGAAAAATATTCTTGACACTTTCAATTTAGCAACAAAAGAAAGTGCATCTTGTCTTGAATGTATAAACTTCCCAAAAAAGTACACTGAGCCATGTTTATGTTTGGGGAACTGCATACATATAATAGAGCAATGCACACCAAGGAATGAAAATTCATGAAGATGCTATGTTAATTAAAATGTGTGTGACAATTGTTCAAAGCCAAAGAAGTGTTTCAGAATATTGTAGAATTGGTACAGGATAAGACTGCTGATGGGTTACTGAGAAATACAATAAAAACAAGACAAATAGATTTTCACATGTCTGGTTCCAATGAAACTATATGAGTTTATTTAAAGAAAACGGTTAATCGTTAGATTTCTGATAGACTGCTTCAGAAGCATGCAATTATAGAGTAATTAACTATGTACGAGAATGTGGAATATTAATATATATGCAGATTTTGTCCTAGCTGAACTATGATCTCTTAGAGGCATACTTACAGCAAACTATAATTATGTATTTGCATAGGAATATTTTTAAAGTGACACCTGAAATCTAAAAAATATATATATACCAGTTGAGGACTCTACCACCGTATCTTGCAGCATGGGTAAATCCAGTCTTGATGAGTCATCTAGTTCTGCAGCAATAGCACCATGGAGTATTTCTTAGCCAAGTGCAAATGAATGAGGCAGCAGTGATGTATGCAACATGTTCCTTGAAACCAGACTTCATGAATTTTAGATAAAGTGCAAAGTTAAAGCCTGTCATTCCTCATGCATGATGGATAGATAAGTAAAACCAGCAAAGATAAAGTCCCCAATAAATCTTATAATAAGCTGCATTTTAGTCAGTGAGATATTCATACTCTGCTCCGGGGGGACCTTGCTCCATTTTCATTGCTGGAGGTATATATCTCCACCCACCCTACTTACCTGCACCATCAGAAAAAAAAATTGCTGGGTTTAGTGACATTAAAATGAGATCCTGCTGCTTTTTAAAACAGACATGAAATACTGAAGTTTTGGAGCCTGAATGTGTCAATGAAAAATTCAATTGTAGCACCAATTAACTTTTCATAGAGTACTGTCTCATATATGCATGCTGGGGGATGGGGGGTAATTCATATGCATTTTTGTAAGATGACTTACTTTACTTTACTTAGGCGATCCCTCATTGTCCAAGTAGGATAGTCTTCCAGGATCAGTGTACTGGGGATGGGTCCGTTGGTGACTGTGGAGCCCTATTCTTGATGTGCATCTTCTCCTGCAGTGAGGGAATTAGTTGGGGTTGGCTTAATGCACCTTACTCTTGGCTCAGTTCTCTTTCACCCTCCATTCATCCCTCTTCACATTCTACAGCACTGCTGGTCACAGCTGGCCTCCAGCTGGAGCGCTCAAGGGCCAGGTCTTCCCAATTCTCAGTGACTATGCCAGAGCTTTTAAGGTTAGCTTTGAGCCCACCTTTAAATCTCTTTTCCCGCCCACTAACATTCTGTTTTCTTTTCTTGAGTTCATAGAATCATAGAATCAAAGAGTTGGAAGAGACCTCATGGGCCATCCAGTCCAACCCCCTGCAGGAATATTGCATTCAAATCACCCCTGACAGCTGGCCATCCAGCCTCTGTTTAAAAGCTTCCAAAGAAGGAGCCTTCACCATACTCCGGGGCAGAGAGTTCCAATGCTGAACGGCTCTCACAGTCAGGAAGTACTTCCTCATGTTCAGATGGAATCTCCTTTCTTGTAGTTTGAAGCCATTGTTTCGCGTCCTGGTCTCCAGGGAAGCAGAAAACAAGCTTGCTCCCTCCTCCCTGTGGCTTCCTTTCACATATTTATACATGGCTATCATATCTCCTCTCAGCCTTCTCTTCTTCAGGCTAAACATGCCCAGCTCCTTTAGCCACTCCTCATAGGGCTTGTTCTTCAGACCCGTGATCATTTTTCAGAGTAGAGCAACTGCTTTAGGAGATGGTGGTCGGGCATCCAGACAACGTGGCCGGTCCAGCGGAGTTGATGGCGAAGGACCATTACTTCAATGCTGGTGGTTTTTGTAAGATGACACATGCAATGTATTAAGTATGTATTTGCAAAATATGGCAAAAGTATCTCTCTACTTAGTGGAGATAGCCCATTTTGATTACATGAGTATAATGAAGACAGGTAAGTATGAATTAGACCATGAAAAATCAACAGTGCATTTTCCCCTGCCCATAAATAACTTTGGACACACCTTCTACGATTGGGGATTTGTGTCTTGATTTGGTCCATCCTCATAAGGACAAAAATTATCTCCATAACATGAACTGCCTCAAGGCAGCAAGACTGTTGTTACACGTGGGAGTGATGATCTTACGGGGCGGGGGGAGGGGATGCACATCTCCACAAATTGTTCCTTAAAATGCATTGTACTAGAAAACATGATAGACATTTCTTTTCTTAAAACGAATAAGTAAAAAGCAGTAATAGCACTGGGTAAACTTGTTTGAGCTTTTATGATCAATCCTGTTGTGTTTGCTCTGTGTGAGCGTATGTCTATGTGTGAAGGAGAGAATGAGAGAGAGGGGGGAGCAAGCCTCTTAACAAAGAGAAAAGAAACTATTTTGTGAAACAACAGAAGTTTTATGCAAAGTATATTTTGCAATGCCTTGATGGGGAAAAGTGTTCCTCTTGTGGCAGAGACAAGATCTGTTGAGATGGATGCCAAGTGCTTGCAATGCAGACTCTCATTGTGGTGAGACAATCAGACTGCATAAAATGTTGGAATCAGCAGGATTATATATTCATATTCCTACATATGCTACAGAAAATGATCCAACGTAGCATGGAATCCTAGATAGGAGGGAGAGAAGAGACCACATTGCATTTATTTCTCCGCAGACTTTAATGACCAATCAGAGCTTTCATCACATGCCTACAGCTAGCAATTTTTTATTTCATGACCTGTGTGCTAGATGTAAGAATTGCTGGATTTTTGTGTACTATATTTTGCAGAGTTTTACCACAGGTGCACAGCTAAGTGTACCTGCTCATGCTGCTGGAAGAAATGATGAACATTTCAAAATATCGTGTGGGTGTATGTGAGAGAAAATGAAACATAATCAATTCAAGTTGGAGAATAGCTTTAAAAAAACATTTTAAATCTGTTATGAGATACAGAAACAGGTAGAACTAGGCTGTGGCCTATTTGTAGAAAATTACTTTTAATATACAAATGCAGATGACGGAGGGGAGAAAGGGAAGGACCCAATAATCCTGATGTAATCAGTGCAAGATAGAACACTATGACCTTTTCTTTTTTTGGACAGGCTCAATTTTGATGTCATTACGATATGCCTTGGTACATCAGCTCTGTTCTGCTTGTGGTAAGAATAGGCTCTTTTCACAATGTAAAACCTCTCATCCGCCGGGAAGTAGCAGCCAATAGTGAAAGGACCAAGGCAGACACATCTCCAGCTCATCCCCTGTTTGGGTATCAGCCAGCACATCAACAACTTAAATCTAGAAATAGTTTCTAAGATCTACAGAGACACTCGCTGGAACACCTCAGTAAGCAAGAGTCCAAAAGTGGCAGGCTCAAACCCAGACCATCAACCAATGGCTGATACCAAATGAGAGACTCTCCCCTGGGCACACAGAGGACTGGGTGACTTGGAAGGTGCTGAACAGACTGCGCTCTGGCATCACAAGATGCAGAGCCAACCTTTAGAAATGGGGCTACAAAGTGGAATCCTCGACATGCGAGTGTGGAGAAGAGCAAACCACTGACCACCTGATGCAATGCAACCTGAGCCCTGCCACATGCACAAGGGACCTTAGTCTTTAAAGCTGTTGAGAGACTATTGTCTTTCATCTTAAATCATTGTACACTGACTGTATATTCCAGGCACATTGCAAGTGCTGATGATCAGTAAAGTTAGTCAAGCTTCCAGAACAAAAAAAAAGAGAGAGAGAATTTTCCTTGGTATTCCATTCCAAGACAGATAATTTCTAAATATTACATCTATAGCAGGGCTACAATAGGTGGAATCATTCAAGGTTCTATGCCATGTTTCCAGGCAACTGGAGAAACTCTGCAGCTTAGGGCAGAAATAGCATTTTGAGTGTGTTTTAGGGGATACGAAGCTATTACAGGTAAGAGAACTTTCATTATTCACATTGCTTTCCACATGTCCATCTCTGGTGAAAAAGGCTTTCTATATCTGATTCTTTATAATATGTACACCCTACTTTGTAGCCCCAGTAAATTCTTAGAAAGGTGTATGTAATATATCCATAATGAGATATTAAGTCCTGGCATGAGAAATTCGTGGTGGGGAGACCAGTGTATGTCAGCACAAAGGAGGTAGTATATCAGGCTAATCTGTCCATTTAGCCCAGGGTCTTCAAACCTTTTAAACAGAGGGCCAGGTCACAGTCCCTCAAACTATTGGAGGACCGGATTATAATTTGAAAACAAAATGAATGAATTCCTGTGCACAATGTTCATGTCTTATTTATAGTGCAAAAACACTTAAAACAATACAATAATTAAAATGATAAATTTAACAAATATAAACTTATTAGTATTTCAATGGGAAGTGTTGGCCTGCTTTTGGCTGATGAGATAGGATTGTTGTTGTTGTTGTTGTTGTTGTTGTTGTTGTTGTTGTGTGCTTTCAAGTCATTTTAGACGTAGGTTGACCCTGAGCGGGGGCCGGGTAAATGACCTTGGAGGGCCATATCCGGCCCATGGGTCTTAGTTTGAGGACCTCTGATTTAGCCTATTCATTATTTTTCTACCCCATTAGTCCAGAAAGGGATGAAAACTGACTGCAGACACACCTCATTTCCACCACATTTGAGCTCATGAAGTTATTTTTAAAATACCAGCATTGTCCCCAAATGCCCATTAGAATCAATACAACACAACTGGTGCACGGAGAAGCACCAATGTGGCTCATGGGGGAAGTCATACATGGAATCTTTCCATTATTTTCCCCCAAAATTGTTGCTATTGTTGTTAATATCTCACTTTTTTCTGAGCATGGAGAACATTTCAAACTGCATTATATTGCAGTGTAGATGGAACTTTGGTCTCTGTTCTCTTTGGTCTAAAGAAAGCTGTCACCATTCCAGCCTTCAAGTACACAAAGATCGATAACCTGAAGGAGTTTTCTGATTTATAGCTAGCACACTTCCATAGTTTCTTAGCCAGTGATTATATTGTTTAATCATACATGCCCAGAGCATTGTTAGGTGCCAGTATAAATGAAGGTGAGTTTCAAGTCTTCCTCTTGTGTGTTTGGAAAATTTAAAGCCCGTGAAAAATTAATCAGAGGCCAAAAACAGGGAGGGAAAAATACTGCCAGCTCTGTCAAGAGAGAGCTTTTTGTCTTCTTCTTGAAATACAAGTTATTAATTTATATGTGTTTACACAGTGGGTCAACCTTAGCATCTGTTTATATGTGGCCCATAAAAGGCTATTACCCATTATTTATGTGCTCCATATACATGTCATGGAATTAAATTAGTGTATTTATACGTTTTAAAAATTCTTCTAGACAGGGACCAAGAAGATAAGTAAACCAATTGAAGTTAATGGTCGGGCACTCTCTGTGTCCATGCCAAAAAGCTTTTGCACAACATACACATTTCAAGTCAGTGTTGTATTGTGTGTATCGGAGGTGAGTGTTTGGGAGAAAAAGATTTTCAGACATTAGGATTCCTTAGATAATGGATAAATTGAAATGAGGTGAATATAATACTAACTGTGTGAGAGAGTATATGGCTGTTCTCATAATTTTATTGTCTAGTAAAATAATATATGCACACATCCAAAGTAATAAAGACTGTATATGCTTGTAGAGACCACGAGGACCATCCAGTCTCTGTTTAAAAACCACCAATGAAGGAGACTCCACAGCTTTCAGAATGCTGTGGGGTAGATTATGAAAGGTAAGAATCAAAATCAAACAATAAAAAACCCCAAAAGGTTAGTCTATTAAAAAGAAATAGGGACAAGGGTAGTCAGGAATTGATAATTAAAATATCATGTTTCATAGGATCAAGTAATGTGAGTAACAATGTTGAATAAACATTTTAAAAGAACAATTTTGGAGGAGTTACTGTTTGATGTATTGGGTGACTGTAAAAAACACACACACACACACACACACACCCTGCTTTGCAAATTCTTTCTTATGATAAGAAAAGCTCTCTACATAGATACATAACAGACAGAGCATTCAGTTGAAGAATAGAGTGGCAAACTCTAGTGAAATAAGTGATTTAATATATTGCACAATGAAGACCAGATCACAATGTAGATGTACATCCCCAGAATGTCTCATTTTGTTCAATGGTGCGTCCCAGCCCTCCTCAAAGTCCTTGTTCACATACACATGCATACTTCCTGTTGTGCATACGTGTATATACAAATTTCTCTCTACTTCTTCCTTCATTTTTAGACACATTTAGATTGGCCTAGATTGAATTGTTGCTTATCCAAAGGGATAGTCTGTAAATGTGTCTTCCCACCCATTAAACATCCCAGCCCAAGCTCTTAGGATCTCTCTCTCTCTCTGTCTGTCTGTCTCTCTCTGCTCTGTAGTCTCTCTCATCTTGCGCATGTCTAGCATCACAATTAAGCTTGGATTAATTTCTCTATGATGGGCTTTGCATATTAACAGATCTGTTATATCAGAAATTTGCACTAGTCTATGAATTTTTTTTAAAAAAAGAAGCAAGCATTGAAGTTTTTATTTATTTCGGTATATGATTTCCCTTATATATGTATTGCAAGCATATTTCTCTGAGAGAATTTCTGAGTACATTTTTCCCTTATACGTGCATTTTTGTACACTCGTTTTGAGCTGAGTACTGTATTGCAAAATGTGGAATAGCTCACAGTGTGAAGGATAGATGTGTTCCAATCCACATGCTAATAAGAAATATGACTATCAAAATTCTTCCCCATTTCAATAGTGTGAGTTAAACACATAACTCAATTTTATCTGTTTTTCTGGGGGATGTGTAAATGCCCACCAGACTTGTCTGATGAGTTGGCTTATGTTTTGTGTGTGTGTATATATGCAAATCGATTAGGTTTTGTTGCCATTTCAGTGCCATATTCTGGGAGCAATGCCCAATCAATATTCTGAAAGGAAATGTTCCTATGAAAGAAAAATAGTGAAAAACCATTTATCAAGTGAAGAGAGGATCTTTGGAAACAGTAAAGAACTAAATTTGAATCGCTCTTACATAAAACATTCTGGAATATTATGCTAGCTTTAGTGATTTCTCTATGAGCATATTCAGAGCTTGGAAAGTTTCTAACAAACAAAGTTGAGGACAAACCAAGGAGGCAAGCAACAATTAGTTAAAATGTACTTCCAAGAATGTGATTGGTTACCCAATTTACTTTTATTTTACAATGTATCATAAAGTTTATTGATATTCTACAAGAATTTCAAAAAAGTACTCAAAAACCTAGCCATATTAGTCTTGAATTCCAGTATGCAAAGGGATTTTATATTACCTTCGAAACTAACTGAGAAAACAAAGTTGGTAGCCTAAGCTTTCATAGACATGAGAAACATTTACACCATTTAAATCAGTGTAGGGATGGATCAGCCTGTGGGTGGCCACAAAAGGCACCTAAGCTGCTCTGGTTTAATCTGGGTAAGGCCCTAAATGTAGCTGCATCCTGGGTTAAAATACACATATTTACTCAAGTCCAATGCACCATCGAATCGAATGTGCACCTCAATTTTAAAAACCCTGAAACCAAAAAAAATTACTAGTGAATGTAATGCTCATCAGCAAAAAATACACTTTTTGTAAGTTGGCCAAAAAAAGATGCACATCACAGTTGCTGCATGCTTACGATTCCTCCTTTAAAAACAAAAGTGTTGGAATACCAAAGCTTCCAGTGAGGGAAAAGAAAACCTTGAGGTGCATCTATGCTGTAGTATGAATCCATTTTAACTGTCCGGTTTCATTTTATGAAATTGTGTAGTTTTACAATGTCTTAAGCTTTCTCTGCCAAAGGATGCTAGTGGCTCACCAAACTACAAATCCCAGGAATGCATAGCATTGAGCCATGGCAATTAAATTTGAGGCAACATCCCTAAATAGGAGCTTCTGATGCACCCAAAAGCAGTTTCCCCATTTGCTTCGACTCAGCACTTAGATTACTGTATGACACAGATCTAATGCACACCCAATTTTGGTGAAGTAATTTAGCCAAAAAAGGTGAACATTACATTTTATTTATTTCGTATATTTCTATCCTGCCCTTCTCCCCACAAGAGGGACTCAGAGCGGCCTGAGTAAATAGGATAATTTAGACTTTATCCTGTCACTCCTTCCTGGGTCTTTTTCCAGTCACATAGCATGGAAGGAGGAAGAGACACCGAGGACGATCAGGTAAGCCCCCCTTGTAGCCACTGTAGGCTACAGTGGCTACAAGGTACCCTTCTCAGATTGCAATGTGGGATGTAACCAGCATTTTTGGTGCAGGGTTCAGGTTTTCCCGAGTAGCATTAAGTAGCCTTCCCTGGGTTAAACCAGATCAGCCCAAGTGTGTGCTGTGTCTGACTGTGGACTTGTCCAAACTCATACCCACCTGAATGGATTTGGTAGTGCAACTCCATGGGAACTTGATTGAGTAGTTTGGGTAATTCCAGTATTCATCTATGAGATTGTTAGACTTAACTTTGTAAAATTGTGATGGCGCGAGTGGTGCCACCTTTGTATAGAACTGTTAGTTGCAAGATTTAAACTGTTGTATCATGCTTAATCCTGCCCCTTTTACCCTGCTTATGTATAATTGTATGGATTGGTTACTTATAGCTGCCAATCAGTACTGTTTGGCTCCACCTCTTCCTGTAGGAGGGGAGTGCTTCCTTTCTTTTCATTCTGTCATCAGAGTTTCTACCATATGGACATGAGTAAGAGACTTGACTCTAAAAGACCCTGATTTAAATTACCTCTTAGCACCAGTTCTGAGGTTTTTTTACCCTTGAGACTGTGCTTCATGTTCAGACCAACCTGAACGACATTGGAAGTCTCAAGTGCCTTCAAACTGGTTCTTTTGGCACCAAAGGAAGATCCTGAGTCTTCAAAACATAGGCCATCTGAACTGGGGTTGTGATTTGCTCCGGCATTCACAGCCATTGAGTAAAGAGGAAACTTGGTGAGGCTTCTCAGTTTCAAACACCTTGGACCCAGGACTAATTGAGACTGTAACATATATTTTCCTTCACCCCTCTGAAGTTTCCAGCTCATTGCTTTAAAGAAATGATTCTTTGTGAACAATAAAACATATTTTGAGTTATTTACAGCGTTTTGGGTTTTTGGGAGTTCCAGTTTCCTATAGGAGGGCAAGAAGCAATCCCCTGGGGGAAAGATGCCACGTCCATCCCTCCTTCATCAAGAATAATAGCCCCCAGGCGCGATGGCACAAAAATAGATACTGTTATTTTCTTTTTCTTTCTTTTTAAAAATGTAAATGGTGCAAGTCGCTGGACTGTGTATAAAACATATCTAGATAGTGAAGCCACATGCTCTTGTTATAACTAATATCAATTGCAAGCATATTTCAGAAGAAGTGAAATCTACTTTCGTTGTGTTACAGTTGTAATACAGCTTGTTTTATTCCCCGTGGATGTATTTTAAAAGAATTAATTACAACAAATAATCCTGCTGGAACACTAAGCTAGCCTAAATATTGTTGCACAAGTTTATGTAAATGTGATTCTTAGTTTACCTGATTATTTTGCAAGCACTCACATAAATCCCTCTTTCCCTTTTGATATAATTAGTGGGGAACTAATTGACCATTGCACAACTGCTGAGGCACAGTACTTTGGTGCTCATTGTACAGTCATGGGATTGAATGTAACAACACTGGAGTGTATTTTCACTCAGCTAAAATGTATAGGATTTGGTGCATTATTTCTGCCTCGTTACTTCAATTTGTGGATTACAGTTGATGCCTGAAAACTCAATAGCTATGCTTTCCCCTAACCTTTGTATGCTGTAAAGATAATTTTGGAATCTACCATTCCTCAGCTGGGTTGCATATTGCATTTTCCTTTTCAGCACATTTGCCTTGGAGACTGGACCAGAAAGAAGCTAAAACATTTGGTGTGTTTCCTGTTAAAGATTACTTTTGTGTTGCATTTGTTTTACATTGTATAGCTGAGGAAACATAGGATTTTAATTATGTGTCATAAAGCTTCAGTAAAAGCTGTTTCCCTCTTCATTTGTATTCTGTTTGGGGAAAGAAATGGCAGGCACAGAGGCAAGAGACTAACAATTATGTTGCATAAAATTATTAGGCAATTCAGAGTATTGTTAGTAGAAACTGTCCATCATCTGTTACAGCAGGTTGTGATGTACATGACTTATTATAAAAGGAGTGTAGATGGAATGCAGATGCATTCCTTTACTCTGTCAGTGAAGTAAATGGCTTTTGGTGTTATTTCAAATAGCAGCACTATTTGGCTTCTGCATATATTTTCACTTTGCTGCCTACCTATAGTCTTTTTTTAAAGCATTCAATAATATCACAGTAAGGTGGTTTTCTTCTTCTCACTGAAAATACATTCTTCAGATTGTACCTAATAGTTCTTCAATGTTGATATTTATTTCAAATTTAGAAAAAAATGTATTAGTGGTGGCTATCTCCACCAACATGGTCACAGCCACATGCTCACCTATTAGCTAAATGCCTTGTTGATCACAATGTACTTTCTGTCCATCAGTTCATGTCCTCTTTCTCCTCTTCCTCCTCCTCCTCCTCTTCTTCCTCCTCTTCTGCCACATTCATATGCTGACTTTATCCCATGGCGAAACAACATTCAATTTAAAAAAGCACAATAAAAAACAATTAAAGCAATACACACACACACAAGTTTTAAAGGTTGTATAAAACATCTGCATTAAAAGCTCCCCTCCTTAAACAAAATGTCTTTCCTAGTCAGTGAAAGGAAAGCAGAGGGCCATGGAAGGGAGTTCTAGAAGGTGAGAGCAGCCACTAAACGCCCTCCACACAGACCCACAACCCATGATGGGTCATGGCTTTACATGAGGTGTCTAAACAATGCCTCAGGTAACTGGGATTTCCCAGTTTACTCTGGATTAATTTGACACCTGGAAAGATCTGGATCTTAGTGTAAGTTCTGGATATTTCCAACTGTGGATCTGTGGGGATTAATTCCCGGGGAGTCAATCCCCATTGCCATCCCAGTTCTATGGGCTCTCAGGGAATCCCTCCTCCCCAAACCTCCTGATACATCATCTGGACATGCCAACTATCAGAATGCGAGAAGATTCAACATTACATGTCCGATTTCAAATGTAGCTGTTTCAGTGCAAAGGAAGGAGCCCCCGGCAGCACAATGGGTTAAACGCTTCTGCCAGCGGGACTGCTGACCAAAAGGTCAGTGGTTCAAATCTGGAGAGCAGGGTGAGCTCCCATCTATCAGCTCTAGCTTCTTATGCAGGGATATGAACGAAGCCTCCCACAGGATGGTAAAACATTCAGGCATCCCCTAGGCAACGTCCTTGTAGAGGGCCAATTAGAATCATAGAATCATAGACTTGGAAGAGACCTCATGGGCCATCCAGTCCAACCCCCTGCCAAGAAGCAGGAATATTGCATTCAAATCATTCCTGGCAGATGGCCACCCAGCCTCTGATTAAAAGCTTCCAAAGAAGGAGCCTCCACCACACTCTGGGGCAGAGAGTTCCACTGCTGAACAGCTCCCACAGTCAAGAAGTTATTCCTCATGTTCAGATGGAATCTCCTCTCTTGTAGTTTGAAGTCATTGTTCCGCATCCTAGTCTCCAAGGAAACAGAAAATAAGCTTTCTCCCTCCTCCCTGTGGCTTCCTCTCACATATTTATACATGTCTATCATATCTCCTCTCAGCCTTCTCTTCTTCAGGCTAGATCTAGACACTATGCTCCTATTGATGCCAGAAGGGACTTGCAGTTTTTCTAGTTGCTCCTGACATGAAAAAAGTGCAAAGGAAGAAGCAATTAATTTATTTTTGATATTTGTTCATGACATCCTTCTATATCAAGTGGAACAGCAATGAAATAAAATAGATTTCTTCAGAACAAATGCCAAAATGTTTTGGAACATGGATGTATCTATTGATGCTCTCAATGTCATTTGGAAAGAAACAATCAGGTGGGTAATTTGGGTTTAGCTGTAAATTTTCCTATAAAATAAATCCACAAACCACAATCCAATAAGTTTTTCTGGGTTTTGCTGGGATTTTTCACACCATATATTTTCTTTGCTGCATATAAAGCTCTTCAAAAGAAAAAGGGGGAAAAGATCAGGAGTGTGTGAAAACAGATGGCCTCTACATTCCCATGAGCCTGTGTATATTATAAAGTTGATTTTGGGATCTGCCATTTCAAAATTGGTTTCTGTGACATATTTCCTTTTTCTACAAATTTGTATTGGAGACTTGGGAGGAGAGTCAAATCGTAATTTGTTAGTGTCAACAGTAATATTACCCACTCACTTTTTTATTTATAGAGGAGGATTTTAAGTAACAATGTAAATCTACGTTATTTCAAGGTCTCTTTGAAAGATAATATAAACACATTTTGAATCAATTAAGTATGTAGCCTTAAAATCCCATTGAATATTTCACCTTTCCATTCATGTGGGTGTGAAATGAGAGAGATGCATTAAGAGTTAGATAGCCTTCAGAGAGTGATTGCTGTGCCTGTATTTTGTGTATGTTTTCCATTAATCTAAATTAATGAATAAATGGCTTTTACATTTGCTCAGATTAGAAAGTAGCTAAATAACAAATTCTCTAAGTGGTAATTATTACACTTTGGCATTTATAGAAACTCAATCACATGTGCAGATAATGTGCAAATTAATATGTATGAAGTGCTTATTTTTTACACTTACATAAAAATATAAATTATTATACAGCTACTTAGCACTGCCAAAGTTAAAATAGGAACAGTGTGGGGTTGTTGGTGCCCATTTCCACCTTAATTTCCTGCCCAGGAAACAAAGACACCACAAACTAGATATGGATATGAAAAATAACTTTTTTCATTTGTTTTTGTTTTGTGAATCAATTAATTTGAATTATGTAAAATCAACTTTCTTCTTTGCTTGTAGCACATATCAGATTCCTAAGGAGCAACTTTAAAAATGAGAAAAATATAATTAAACTGTCATACTAAGACAAAGATTGCATTAAAAAACTGAAAATATATCCCGGAAGCAAAAACGCATCACACACACACACACTACTATTTTTTTCCTCAGAAGTTGCTGAAACTATTTTTAATATAATGGGCACAATTGGCATTTGATATCTATAGATTCAGCTATCCATGGTGATATGTGTGCAGGGGCGGCTTATCCATTACGCAAAATAAGCGGTCACAGGACCCTTTTTTTTGCCAGGGGCGCAGAGGCACCTCTGTAAATGCCCCTCGACCACCACTTGAGGATCGCCCCCTCGGCTCACAACAGCCCTAGCAGTCCAGGGGAAGCCTCAGCAACCTATTACGCAAAGTAAGCATTTGCAGTATAGTTGATTGTGCCCAGGGGCACTCCTGAGGCGCTCTTGGGGGAAAATAGACCTTGACATATGCGAGTTGTAGTTACTGGGATGTATAGTTCACCTACAATCAAAGAGCATTCCGAACTCCACCAATGATGCAGTTGAACCAAATATGGCACACAGTACTCCCACGACGAACAGAAAATATATATCAATAATTGGTTGGGGGGGGGGGGGGCAAAATACTGTTTGCTTACCATTGAAAATTACCTAGGGCCGCCTCTGTATGTGTGTGTATACACACACACACAACACAGAGTTTGATTTTTGTCATTGCATATAGGGATACCCTTTTGCTATTGGGTTGTGATAACCCCTCTCCCATTTTCCTCTATTAATTTTATTTTAGTCACTATTTTACATTACTGTATAAGATAAACAATTGCATATGACATGAGATTCAAGAAACCTTATTGTAGTTCTTTATCAAAACTCACACTGGTTTATGCATTTTGAAGTTTAAGGCCTCTTCCACACTATCCTTATATCCCAGGATCTGATCCCAGATTATTTGCTTGGTACTGAATAACATGAGTATCTATTGCCATATAATCTGGGATAAGCAGATAATCTGGGATGAGATCCTGGGATATAAGGACTGTGTAGAAAGTATTCCTTATCCCCTTCCCTAGCCTTTTATATCTCCCCACTATCTACTTTTCACTCATATTCTTTTCTAATGGATCAAAATTGGCAAGTTTGTCTTCTTTCTCTCCATCTATGCTAATCCTTTTGTTGTTATTATTATTATTATACTGACACAAACACAGTATGGCACAGCAAATGAGAAATATATGCTGGATTTCGTATCACAAAATCACAAGTCAAACACTTCCCAAACGTTTAGGACTGTGTGATGTATTTTTGAATGATGCGCACAGATCCAGGTAAGGTGGCCTTTTTCAGTTGATGTGATTTTATCAATGTTTATTGTTTTCAAATGCTGGCTGAGATCTTTTGGCATGGCACCCAGTGTGCCGATTACCACTGGGATCACTTCAAATCAAATAATTTATTTCGGTCATAGACCAGCACAGGAAATAAAAGTCACAGTTTTAATGTATTGTCGAAGGCTTTCATGGCCGAAACCACTGGGTTGTTGGAGGGTTTTTTTCGGGCTATATGGCAGTTTTATATGAACTTGGTACATTTAGTACATTTAAAATGTATGCCAGAGCCTTTGCAATTCGATTTTGAGGTTCTGATAATGGCTGAGTTTTTCCGGTTGTTTTTCATCAATTCAACTGTCACCTGCTATGGCGACATCAGTAATTTAAACTATTTTCTTTTCCACAATCGTGAGGTCTGGTGTATTATGTTCCAAAACTTTATCAATCTGAATTCAAAACTTTATCAGTCTAAATTGTTGTTGTTTTTGTTGTTGTTGTTAAGAAAATATCAATTCAGAAGTAAGTTTCATTGAGGTAAAGAAACAAAACATACCTTTAACCACTGATGTTTGCAGATCATACTTCTTGCTTGTAATTGGGCAGTGGGCATGCAGAGGTTTGGTTGTACTGGAAAATATTATGCATATGCTCATATGCACTCAAAACATCTCTAATTAAGAATTCTCCACTCTAGACACTTACTGCAGCACTTGTAGTTGATCACTGCCCTCTAGCTGAAATTAATGCATCGTTCTATTCTAACCTTTAACAGCACTCCTTATAAACTTTAAACAAACAAGGTGTTTGAAGTGTTAGTAAACAATATACAAGTTGCCAAAGGAGATGGATAGAAATAAGAGATGCAGATTAACAGCAAAACTGAAGGAAAATCAAAAAGGTTCCAGAGAGAAGTCAAGCCAGAAGCTAAGCCAAAAAATACACTGATGCCAGTATGCAAATGTGATGCTCAATATGGGAGGAGGATATGTGATCAGCTGCCATGTGGTCCCATTACGGACAGGAATCTGTGATGGCTGGCCCCTCGCTGCTACGGCCACCAGGCCAAGCTGAAGAAGCTGAATCGGCTGAAGGGAAACGGCTAAAACAGATCTGTGCTCAAGTCTAATAATGACAACCTGCGTAATGTGTTCTATAGATCTCGTGGTTTTAAAAAAACAAACAAACAAACAACCTAATCAATAATATTCTGGATAATTAAATTATTTCAATTATTAGTGTCAGTGACAAACGTGGTCATATTTATGCCTTTGGCATTATTGATTTAATTCTTAAAACAAATACCCCATTTTTCATCTATTTGCTTTTAGTATGGTGTAGTGGTTTGAGTGTTGGGCAGAGATTATGGGAGACCAGAGGAGGATCCCCTTTTCAGCCATGTAAACTCACTGGGTGACCTTGGACAAGCCACAATCTCACAGGACTTTATTTTTATTTATTGCAATTTGTCTTTGGTCTGTTTGATGTAATTTTCTGATTGTAAGTGTGATGGATATCATATATATTGTTTTCTCATGTTGTAAGCTACCCCGAGTCCCTTTGGGGAAAGAAGGACGGGATAAAAATTAAACATTATTTATTTATTTATTTATTTATTTATTTATTTATTTATTTATTTATTTATTTGTCCTGTCAGGGCAACCAGTCAATTATATTACATTTCTAACAGAACAAAGCAAACAAACAGGCAAAATACAAAATTTGTGAGTTTGGTAGTTGATTAAATGTCCTTTGACCAGTAGTTAGCCACTTGGAGTGCTTCTTGGAGGTCCTACATGGTGCATGTGGCAGGGCTCAGGTTGCATTGCAACAGGTGGTCAGTGGTTTGCTCTTCTCCACACTCGCATGTCGTGGATTCCACTTTGTAGCCCCATTTCTTGAGGTTGACTCTGCATCTTGAGGTGCCAGAGCGCAGTCTGTTCAGCACCTTCCAAGTTGCCCAGTTTTCTTGGTGCCCAGGGGGGAGTCTTTCATTTGGTACCAGCCATTGGTTGAGGTTCTGGGTTTCAGCCTGCCACTTTTGGACTCTCGCTTGCTGAGGTGTTCCAGCGAGTGTATCTGTAGATCTTAGAAAACTATTTCTAGATGTAAGAAGTGACCAGCATGCAAACAAGCAAGCAAAACAACCATTATTATTATTATTATTATTATTATTATTATTATTATTATTATTATTATTATTTGGAGATAGCAAACTAGCTTAGAAGCAGGACTGTAACCCTTGGTGATGGTCCTGCTTTTTATGCTGGTGCTCTGCTGGTGCTATGCTGTTTCTACACTGGTTCTTCTGTGCTAGCTTCTATACACAGTGTCTGTTACACAGCACTGTGCATTATCTATCGCTGGCCTACCACCTCCCCTTGATGAAGCCACTCCCAGCTATTAATGAGAAAAAACTGTCAGTAATCTCTGAAAAAACTGTCAATAACCACTCTTCAGAACTTGCTCTGTGAAATGAGGTTTGGGTACTTCTATGGTGGCATGCTGATGATATGAGGCAGTTGGATTGACATCCTCTCCCCGTGTGTTCAAATCGTGCATGCCAGTTACTCTTGGTCAAGACCAAAAACCCATCATTGGATGTCTCTCGATATATAATGCTCTTCTACATCTCTAATGTGTGTATGTTAACTAAGTGGTATCTAGAACAATAGAATTGCCTGGTAAGACTGTGCATATAAGGTCATTTCCCTCACTTCCTTTCCTATGAATCCCTCTAGGAAAACTGATCATGGGCTTGATAAGAAGTCAACTTTTTTTAAAAAAAATGCTTTTCTAAGTCTACAAACATAACACATTGGTAGGAATCAATTTAGGAAAAGAAAGGATTGTGGGGAGAGGTCATCTAAGTAAGAAAGGGTAGGAAATGGTGAGAGATAGCTATGGAGAGGGGGACTACAAAAGGAAAAGATAATGGGGAAATGGGATGGGGAAAAAGGGGGCGAGGTTGGTCTTCTCAATCTTCGCGTCTTCTAAATGAGTTTTTGTCTCTAGTCTTCTCCATATTATTGGCTCCTCTTCTAATCCTTTTATGTGTTTCTTCTTATTCTTTGTACTGAATAATTATTTCTTCTCTGATTCCAGTCTTCACCAATACTTCTCTATTTAACCAGGCATTAATTATCTATCATAGATTCTGCAAACAATTTCCAATCAATTTTCTTTACCGGCCTTCCAGCTGATTCCTTCAAATAGAAAGTTAATTTATCCATGTCTCTTATTTCCCCGACCTTATTTGGACATTTCCATTTCCTCAAGAAGTCAACTTTTTTTAATATGCTTTGCTGTGCTAATATTAAGGGCTTGGATTGAGGGAGTCTTTGTTGGTCATCTACTTCTCCCCTTCTCAACAGTTTAAGACATTCAAAAATAAGTACACATAAATGACGCAGTACGTCCCAAATGAAAGAAACTGGAAACATTTCTATTTAACTATATTAATAGTTTTTAATTGTTTTACCTAGATGCTGTGTGTGTATAAGAGAGAGGGGGATATTTTGACGTGTTTCAAAGGAGCACAGAACTTTGTCTATGAATGACGACTGAACAAAGATAGCTGCACATGCATGTATTTTATATAGTTACTTGAACAGTCACAGGCATGTAGCCGGGGGGGGGGGGCTTGAGGGGCTTCAGACCCCCCCCCCCCCAAATTCTCATGGTGGTTTGCGAAAAGGCCTTACTGCTGCATTATTTAAACTGTTATGTTTATTCATATCATGATCTGATCACCCTACTCAATATATCCCATATGCATGGGGGTATTGGGGTAATGATACAAAAGGTTTGCTAGGGATAGACCCTCTTTCACTCAGACTCAGCCCCCCCCCCCAAAACAAACTCAGCCCCCCCCCCCCCCGGAATCGAAATCCTGGCTACGGGCCTGTGAATATCCTGCCTATAAAAGGGAGTTTTCTCTTTTGCATCACACACAATTTTTCAATGGATCTTTAGTCTCTCCGTTTTTATTACATAAAAGAAGTGAAGAGGATGGCATATTGGAAAACCCAATAAACAGTGGGAAAGTAAATTATCTTTTTGTCTATATGTAGGGACAAATTTTAACAATTGAATCTTTGTCCCTAGATACATAGTCCAACACTCAAACCACATTGGCTCAAAAAGTCAAGTCTGTACATTCAGAATGAGTAAGGTATTGCCACTTAAGTTGATCAGCCACTTAATACAAGGCCAGTCCAAGGTGTGGTTACACCACTTGCCTCCATCTTTTACAGTGGCAGGATGGAATCTAGACCACCTTTTGAATTGAACCTGGTTCGGCTTGTTGGATGACCACCCTTATATTTGTTGTCCACAAAGGCACCTGCATGAAGGGAAGGGAAAATGGAGGCAGCTTTAACCCATGATAGGGATAAGAAGGCCTTGTGAATCATGTGGATGCCACAGATTGACTTCTTTCTCAAATGGGGGTATGTGTTCTGTTTAGATAGGCTCTCAGTCTATAAATGCTACTAGAAGCATGCAATATAAATTGGTACATTTGTGTGAATGACCAAATTACACAATTCTGTTTCACATTTTATTTTCACTTTCTTTTGAAAGGAATTAATCCCATTACTATATATGTAAGAGAAAGGAAACATTACTCATACTAATTCTTCATGTGTGGCTGAATGTATGGACTGAAACTAAGCTCAGAATTCATGCTGTGAAAGTGCAGGCTTTTAAATAGTACAGGAAGATGTGATAACTGCCATCTGTAGGCTTCTGTATTTGGACAATGTTTAGTAGTTGCAATACAAGTTATATTAAATGTCCTATCAATGTATTGCACTCTGAGGTTAATAGCATGCTGCTACATTCTTTTCCGTTCAATTTCCTGCCAGGTGGCAAATTCAATTACATGAGGAGTGAAGAAATTTCTTTTAAAATCTCATTTGTATTGTTTAGTCCCTTTGCTATCATATGAATATCAAAGCCAGGTGTTGCAAAGGGTGGATTAGACACATGAACATATATCTAAAATTTAGAATGAATGTTGTCTTCCTTGTTATTCCATGTTTCTATCAGTTAGCACACCACTATTTGGAATCATTTAAATTCTCTGCTGGACAGAGGCCTCAGTAGCTGTGTTAGCTCTTGTTGACTTGTTTTTCCTCTAGGCTTTGTGTCCATGCCAATAAGCTTTAAATGTAAAATCTCTGCTAGTCTGTGCATCCAAGACATATGGGATATAAAAGGTTGGAGATTCTGTGTGAAGCTGGAGATGTGTGTTTAATATCCTTTGCCAATTTCAGGTAGGTTGTAAGTATAAATGAACCCGGTGTCAATGTCTTAGCGATCCTGCCGTGCAGAGAGGTATCAAAGAAAGATCCAGGAAACAATAGCCACTAGTTTGGTGCAAATTTTATTTGAACTAGAGATATGAATTACTTTGGTTGAATTTCAATTCTCCAAAAATAGATTATTACATTGTCGAAGGCTTTCATGGCCGGAATCACTGGGTTGTTGTAGGTTTTTTCAGGCTATATGGCCATGGTCTAGAGACATTTTCTCCTGATGTTTCGCCTGCATCTATGGCAAGCATCATCAGAGGTAGCGAGGTCTGTTGGAACTAGGAAAAAGGGTTTATATATCTGTGGAATGACCAGGGTGAGACAAATGACTCTTGTCTGCTGGAGCTAGGTGTGAATGTTTCAACTGACCACCTTGATTAGCATATAATGGCCTGACAGTGCCTGGAGCAACCTTTTGTTGAGAGGTGATTAGATGTCCTTGTTTGTTTCCTCTCTGTTGTTGTACTGTTGTAATTTTAGAGTTTTTTTTAATACTGGTAGCCAGATTTTGTTCATTTTCATGGTTTCCTCCTTTCTGTTGAAATTGTCCACATGCTTGTGTATTGCAATGGCTTCTCTGTGCAGCCTGACATGTTGGTTGTGAGAGTGGTCCAGCATTTCTGTGTTCTCAAATTAAATGCTGTGTCCAGGTTGGTTCATCAGGTGCTCTGCTATGGTTGACTTCTCTGGTTGAAGTAGTCTGCAGTGCCTTTCGTGTTCCTTGATTCGTGTTTGGGCAATGCTGCATTTGGTGGTCCCTATGTAGACTTGTCCACAGCTGCATGGTACACGGTAGACTTCTGCAGAAGTGAGAGGATCCTGACTATTACATTCTTTGCCAAATCTTTGACAAAATCTTCTCCATAACAACAGATGCCCATTGCTTTCCTTTGCCTTCAGTTTATTAACCTTTGTCACATTTTTCTGAGGAAGAAACCAAATAAAATAGTAGGGGCAACAGAGGGCTGTTTTTTTTTTTTTTTGTTATATTTAGTGTTGAATACTTCCATAAAGCAGTCATTTGAAATCAACATACCCAATAAATTTAACATGGAGGTTTCATAAGCAAAATATTCATAAGCAACATAAAACTAAACTTTTGTCCTGTCGCTAATGTATTATGAAAGAAATTTAGATTGAGACTTAAGCTACCAGAAAGCAACTGCTTCAAATTGGCCTAGCCAATACATTGGTCAGGATGATGTCACAAAGAAAAGACTGAAAGATTGAAATGGCAAGGAGGAGAAAGAAACCCTGGTTACTAAAGGTGATATTATGAATTTGATTAAACTTACCATCATCCTAGAAAATACCCGATATCTTATTCGGAAACTTCCATTATAATAATGTTAACAGAAATAACAAAGAATTTGAAAATAATATTTAAAAGGGCTCAATAATAACTGGCATGTGCAAAATATTTTTAAAAAATCCTTCAGCCAAGAAAGTTCAAGTCTTTGAGCAAAAGTACTCATCTAGTTTCACCCAGCGTGTTCCAAATATATCATGAAGCAATGGGGGCCTGGAAGGAACAGGTTGTGGTTTCAGTTCTCAGAAGCTTTATGGAGGTGATAACGTGCCAAGACATCTTGACCACTCTGCCTCCTGGGCCTCCGGGTCTGTTGAACAGTTCAGAACTGACTTTGTCATGGTATAACTCCAGCTTCATTGGCCCTTAAGTGAAGTGAGTGAAGTGATACAGCTGTCAGGTTGACTTGACTTATTAGCTGGCTTTTTAAAGGCCAGTTCACTGCTTCTGGGGTTGTGAAGTACTTATACTAAATACTTTTATTCAAGACTCATTGTGGCTGTGAAATACCTCTTTGTGAAAATCTCTGCAATACCCTGGAAAATAAGGATCAAATAGGGACAAATAAAGAATCTCTATCGGTGTGTATACATCTCCATCTGTATGTGTATGTGTTTGCATGTGCTTTCAAGTTACCTGCCAACTTCTGGTGACTTTATAAATTTCATGGAATTTTCTTAATCAGGAATAGGTCATCTGGCCAGTTCCTTCCTCAGTGGTTCTCAAAGTGTTCTCCATAGAGCCCTTGGGGCTCCACAAAGCATACTGAGGGTTTCTGCAGTTAACTCCTCCTCCATCTCCAAGCTTTTCCTCCTCTTTCCTTCTCCTCTGCCTTCGTCCTTCTTCCTCACCCCCAAAAGCCTCTCCCCCTGATTTCCTCTCCCCAAAAGCCTTTTTTCTTCACCTCAACCACCAAAAGCCTTTTCCTTGCCTCCTTCACCCTCAAAAATCTTTCTTCCTTGCCTCCGTAACCCCCAAAAGCTTTTTTTCTCACCTCCCTTGCTGCCAAAAGCCTTCCTTTGCCACCTCCCTTGCCACCCAGTACCTTTCCTCCTCACCTTCCTTGCTTCCAGAACTTTATTTCCCTCTCACGGCTCAGAGTGCTTTGATTCTGCTTTTCCTGCATGGCAGAAGGGAGTTGAACTGGATGGCCCCTGAGGTCTTCCACTGAAATACTGTAAAAATTTATGTTGGTTAAAATTGGGCTTCATTTTTTTTCTTTTCTATTTTCCCCCTTTTTTCTTTTCTGTGCTACAAATGAGATATGTGCATGGTTCATTGTTCTTTTTTTTTTTCAGTCAGTTCACAGAAACACTCTCCATCTACCTGCCACTGGCTAGCCCATCTGTAAAATTTTAAAACACAATGTGTCAAAAATTTACACACACACAACACACGCATGCTATATAAACATTTCTTGGGGCTCTGTGGAAGAGCCTGAGCTTTTAAGGGCAGGCAGGATCTGTTGTCTTTAGAGTATTGAGGCATGGATATGCATGCACCAATACCCATAGATATTAGCCAAAAAAGAGGTAAATTTCATAACTGTTGAATATCTTTAAATTGTATAGTTCTTTTTTTCCCCTCTCTTTTTTTCCTCTAGGATTTTTTTTTTAAAAAAATAAGTGTCTCTGTAATTTGATGGGTTTGACAGTAGATCTATTCCCACAGGAGAAATGCCTATATGCCTTGCCATACCATTTCCCCTCTAATATATTACAATCTGCACACTCAACAGTTTTCTTTTTTCCATATCTAATAACAGGTTGTACCAACTCAGCCACAATAACAATAAAACCTTTGACACCCTTCCCCTTCTCATCCACATGTTGCATACATTTTTCTATATTCACATTTTTCCTTTCTAGATCCAACCACACTTGACTACCCATGTTTAGTTTAGTTTATTCGATGCTTAGACCATAGGTCTTTCACATACAAGGCAAGGCAAATAAATAAATACATGAACACCAGATTATTAAATACAATATAAAATACACAATAAAATCCTATAAATCATTAAAATGCTACATATATCGATGGCAAGGTGCACCTTTAAAATACTACATAATGTAGTTACATAGACTGAAGTTGGCTTTTTCCAGATTGTCATGAGACATTTGGAATTTGCTTCCAAAGATCCTTACATGGGTAGTTTTAATAATGGGTATAGACCCATACCTGCGTAATTAAAGACCAAGTAAAAGCAAATAGATACAGCATTATTAAAACTACCCATGTAAGGATCTTTGGAAGCAAATTCCAAATGTCTCATGACAATCTGGAGAAAGCCAACTTCAGTCTATAGAATTACAGATGGAAATCAATTTCCTTGCCTAGTTATATTGACCATTGTTCCAATCCAGAGAGCTCTTTGTGACGTCTTCTTCACAGTATGTGTGATCTAACTCTAGTTCCATTACAAAAATTAGTTGCCCTTTTCCTTCCTCTGAACTCCTGTGGGTTGCTTGGTAATATATAAGTTGCAGGACATTTTACAACAAAGTTCATATCAGTCACTTTAGCATGTGAGACATAGGAGACAACAGACTGAATATGGCTCTTGTTTGAGATGACCTTCCTGTCAGTATTTTTTTCACAATTGTAAAATATATGCAAATGCCAATCAGGAAGTCAATAGAAGAAACCATTGTTGTAGTCCAGTGTGAACTACATTACCACTTTAATGTTGGATGAATAATACACACTGTTATTCTTGTGGTCATAAAATACCATTTGAACCAAAATGTTCTGTGAAGGAAACTACCAGGAGAAATCCATTTTTTCCCAGGCAAATACTGGTGTATAATATTGTGAGATTCTTATTTGATGTTAAATCAGTCTGTCTGGGACTGATTTAACATCAAATATGAATCTAACAATATTGCATGCCAGCATTATAGAAATTGAATGTTATATTTCATTTAGGCTGCAGTCTTGTGTGCTGTCATCTGGGAGTAAGCCTCATTTGACTTTAGTGGACTTTCTTTTGAATAGCTGTGTTAGGATTGTACTGCACTTCATAAAAAGTAATCTCATTCTTCTGAACTCAGTTTACTTTCTTCCCAAATCTGGTTGTCTCAGGGGCACTAGGGCTTTAAATACTTTTGGAGTATATGGGGCATTTAATACTGAATTATGGAGTGGGGTGACATGTGAGTTGGCAATGCTGAAATTTCCTGGGGGGGGGGGGGTAGATTCTGAGGAAAACCTCATATCAAATCTAACTTGGCCATGGTGGTCCACGCTCTCATTACATCTATAATAGACTACTGCAGCGCACTCTACGTGGGGTTGCCTTTGAAGACTGCTCGGAAGCTTCAAATAGTCCAACGAGAAGCAGCCAGGTTAATAACTGGGGCAGCATACAGAGAGCATACAACTCCCATGTTACGCCAGCTCCACTGGCTGCCAGTTTGCTACCGGGCACAATTCAAAGTGCTGGTTTTGGCCTATAAAGCCCTAAACTGCCCTGGCCCAAATTACCTGTCCAAACGCATATCCCTCTGTGTACCATCGCAGAGATTAAGATCCTCCGGAGAGGCTCTGTTTTCCGTCCCTCCATTGTCACAGGTGTGATTGGTGGGGACGAGAGACAGGGCCTTCTCGGTGATTGCTCCCTGGCTATGGAACTCCCTTCCTTGTGAGATCAGGTTGGCCCCCTCCCTCCTGTCCTTTAGAAGGATGGTAAAAACATGGCTGTGGGACCAAGCTTTCGGGACAGGGCAATGAAGCAACAATGTGAAAGATAACAGAGCCAATTGGATTCGATGCGGATGGCTAGGACGGTTTTAAATTGTGCTATTTTAAATGGTTTATTTTAATATTTAGATAAATGTTTTTTAATGTTTATGTATTGTACCCAGGCATTGAATGTTTGCCATGTATATGTTGTGCTCTGCTCTGAGTCCCCTTCGGGGTGAGAAGGGCGGAATATAAGTGTTTTAAATAAATAAATAAATAAATAAATAAATTCCAAATGGACAATTGGTCAGTTTTAAATTCTTACATGTTCATATTTCTAAAATGTCAGTAAGAAATTAACAAAAACAAAATTCTTCATCATCCTTAATTGTATTGATCCATAGCCGCTATTCCTTACCCCCATCTACTTACACATATCCAGTTATATGGTGAAATATTCTCTGAGATCTCATCCCTTGCATGTTGTCCACATACACTTAATGTAACAAACAACATCAGCCATCAACTGCTAAGCTAATCTCAATTACTGCACTGTTGAATAGGAAGTTGCATTTTTATACAGTAGTTACATGTTTTCTTTAGGTTCCTATTAAATAGTCAAGTTCTTCCACTGCCACATAGTTGTAACTGATTCCATAAAAAAGCAACAGAAGTCTATAGCCTTTTAAAAATAAGACAAATTGAGGGCTTTTCTTTATTCTATTTGTGTCCACTCTACAAAATTATCATGGTGTGTAAGATAGGAAAGCATATACTGTTTTAGTTTTGTAGAGCGAAAAAAACGAGGAAGGATTTATTTTTGTCCTGAAACTGTTGTATAATCGTCTTCTCTTCTAGCTCATCATTTTGAATTATTTTCTTGTTGCTGGAAAGAGAAAAGAAGAAGTTTGTCTTCAAATATAGAACATACAAAACTAAAATAAAAATTGCTAATGGGGAAGAAAATCTCAAATAACAACTACTTGTGAACTGTACTGTGCTAAAATGTTTGGCCTTGAATGGAACATACATATTGGGAACAGATTGGAAAAGAAAATGAAGGGGCAATTTTGTATCTAAAATGAGATTTTCAATTGATGTTAGCTATTTTAAGGACGGAGGGTAATCTTCAACATGTTACGCACAAAATCCATCTCCTTGTACATGTTGGTTGACTTTGGTCCTAAATTAATGCCTTGTTTATTCCTACACTGATTGATTCAGTTTGTATGCTTGTGTGATGACAATAGTACATATAAAAGAGAATGACCCTCTATTTTTTCATGAAAGATTATTTCTGCAAGCTGAAAGGTAAAAAAAACCCAACAAATACTTCATCCCATCCCCACTCTACCCGTCCGCTTTGGTTCTGTTGTATTGAACAGTAAAAAGGCTATATTGTATTAACTAGAGATCTACAGCCAAAAACATAGCTAATTATGCTGAATGGATGAAATATTTTTAATTAGAACTTTGCAGCTTCTGTCATGTAACCTTATATTCCTCCAGTTTTCCTTCTTGGATTTCTTTCTCTCCTGTTTTCCTTTTTCTTTAATTTTTTGCACACTTTGGTAGAGCCAGTGTGTGTAGTGTTTTGTGTTCTGTATTAGGATATTGGGAGGCCAGGCTGTGAATCCCTACTTAGGCATTGAAACACTCTGGTGACCTCATCATAAAGACCCATGGATTCACCCCGCATTGTGGCAAATCCATGCACTCCCAGCAGGGTTGTGTGGAGAAGCAGTTGTTCAATGCCAATGTTTGCATATTGTGCAAATTGGCTTACCCCTTATCCCATAAGGGGAAGAGTTGCTGCCCAGCTTCCCCCCAGTGCTGCGAAGACAACACTTCCTCTACTATTTTGGCACAGAGCTTGTGCGTCATCTAATGGGCCCCGTGCTGAAAATAGAGAGGAAGTAGTATACAATGGGCAAAATGGCATCAAAGCAAAAGGAACCCCCCTGTAAACAAATCCCACATGCACACACACAAAACAGTGATAAGTTAGACTTAAGAGTCACTGTAAGTCAGAAATGACTTTAAGACACATAGCAACTCATCAATTGGAGGTTACAGGTCCATGCCAGATCTTCTTCTTCTTCTTCTTCCTCTTCCTCTTCCTCTTCTTCATATTCTTATGTTTATTTATATTCTGTTTTTCTCTCTCCATACAGAGACTCAAAGTGGCTCACAACTAAAGCATTGCAATATATAAATATACAAGTATTAAAACAGTATTTAACATCATTAAAAGCGTATAAAATCACAGCAACTCCTGACAATCTTAAAAACATGCATCTTCAAAAGCCTGCCAGAATAAAAAGGTTTTAAGCTGCTGTCTGAAGGAGAGCAGGGACGGGGCCATTCTGGCTTCCTTGGGCAGTGTTTTCCAGAATCAAGGAGCAGCTACCAATAAGGAAGGCTCACTCTTTCATTCCAACTAATTGAGCTTGAGATGGAGGTGGGATCGAGAGAAGGGCTTCTCCTGAAGATCTCAGTGCCTAGGCAGATTCATATAAGGGGATGCAATCGACCAAATAGCCTGAACCTGAACCATCTTTTTTGAACTTCTTTGAAAATCTAGAGGATGACAATATATCCACGCAGTCATCATTTAAGATGATAATGTGTCATTTGTAGTTGGGTTTTGAGCAAATGGCTGTTTCATGGTGGGAACCCCCACCATACAGCACCACAAAGTTTTAAAAAGTGTATACATAGAGATGTCAAAAAAACAAGCACCCTTTCTGCTGAAAATTAAGTAGGTTTTTTGTGACCTTTGTGAAGAATCTATGATGGTCCAAAGGTGATTCTGGACAACCTCCCCCCCCCCCCCATCAAGCTCCATCCAGCTACAAGCCCATACATTCCCATTCCTCCATGAGGCCACCTGATTATTGATGTTCAAAGCCCCACCAAGAATGATCAATGGTGAGGAATTATGGCCATTCTCATCCAAAATCTGAAGACTTGCGGAATAAACCATAGTTCTAGACTGAGATTCATCCTAACTTCTGTTTTATCTGCCAACTGTGTAGATCTTTCTTCAGATCACTTGTGTTATGCTAGCCTGTGAACATTTTTCAAACTTTTTAGCTCAAATTCCATTTGGTATAGATTTTTCCAAATGTAATTTCTCTAAACAATGCCTAATCCACTTACTTAGTGCCACAACACCACTGATAAAAATGCCTTAAAACAGGTTTCCACAAGTTGCCTTCTAAATGTTTTGGTGTCAGCTCTCAGAATTCCTGACCGTTGGACAAGCTGGCTACTGACTAGGGCTTCTAGGATTCCCAAAGATTTGTAGGGCCACAGTTTGTGCAGGCCTGCCTTAAAGGAACATGTCCATCCTTCTTTTCCTCCTCAGTTTATTTGGTGTGGTATGAAGGGTAAATTGAAATTATCCCCTTTTTCTTGATATTATTCATAGTGTTTTTGTTGAGAAATAAGCCCTATTTACTGCCCTTCTGCTTGGCCTTTCCAAAAGTGTGAGGGAATGTGGCCATTAAATTAAATTAGCACATTGTAGGTTTTGAATCCATTTGGATTTTAACTATCATTAAAGAAAAGCAAAGGGCAGTTAATTGGGTGAGATGGGGCCAGTTGCAAATCGATAACTGACACAGAGAAAAGGAAGGTCTGCAATGAAACTTGCTATACACAGTTTGCAACCTTGGTTCACCAGCTCGGGAATAAGGCCCATTAAATTTTAAGTTTATAGGACTAAACTGTTGAGATGTATTATTGCAAAGACCAACAAACACATACTCTATAAATCCAAATATGTCAGGGATTAGGAACTGTTCGTCTTCCACTTATTATTGGACTTTGGTTTTCATCAGCTCTAACAACTGTAGGCAATTGTGAGAGATCATGGGAGTCATGGTTCAGCAATCTTAGGCTGGATTTACACTGGCATATAATCCAGTTTCTTAATCCAGATTATCTACTTTGGATTATATGAGTCTATACTGCTATATAATCCAGTTCAAAGCAGATAATCTGGATTCTTGAACGGGATTATGTAGCAGTGTAGATAGGGCCTTAGAAAGACCACAAGTCACTATCCCTGAAGTAACGCTTATGATAACCATGTGCAGCACCACATTTTAGTTTTGGTAACAGTTTTGATATCTGTAGACTGTAGCCAATTTGCTATATATACAAGGTTTGTCCATTAGCTTAAAGCTGCATTATTATGTATAAAATAGCAGTGGCTAATGTGAAGATCAAATAAGGGTAAGGAAGAGAGAGAGAAGGACCCTCATAAGACAACACCGAATTTGAGTGACATAATGGTGGGACATTGAGATGGCTGAAAACTATGTGAAGAGGATCATGTTAGGATCACCCCTACTGATGAATGAAACACATCACACCCCTACCGATGAATGAAACATATCACAACACATCAAAACTGAATCAGAGAAGGGACTTTCCCATACAGTAAGGATGTTTTCTCCCAGCCCAAGTATTTAAAGCACCCTCCTAGTTTATTGGCCACCTTAATACTACATGGCAAACCACCAGGCCCTGTCTGGTGGGGACGCGAGACAGGGCTTTTTGTGTGGTGGCCCCCCGACTCTGGAACACCCTCCCCAAAGACATTAGACAGGCCCCTACGTTGGCAGTCTTTAGGAAGAACTTGAAGACCTGGCTGTTCCAATGTGCCTTTCCAGAATAGGAAAACTCCAACAACCTGTCCCAGAAGCACTTTATTAGACTTTAAGATTGCTTGCACACTGCACTTACCCTAAAATCCGACATACCACCTGTCACATCAGCACTTTTAATCTGTACGCATTACATTTGGATCACCTCAGTTTTATTGTGTCTGGTGTATTGTTTTATTGTTCTGTTGTTTTTGGTATTGCTTTAATTGTTTTGATTTGCTTTGAGTTGTGTATTGTTATGCTATGTTCTTGAGGCTTTGGCCTATGTAAGCATCATCGAGTCCTTCGGGAGATGCTAGCGGGGTACAAATAAAGATAATAATAATAATAATAATAATAATAATAATAATAATAATAGTTTTCTTTGAATGTTTAATTAAAACACCCCATATATTATCAGATATTGCAACTAATTTCTAGGAAGAGCTTTTCCTTGCCCATAAGTGTAATGAGAGACAAGGCAGTTTGAGTGATATTACATATTACTCAAGCCATCTCTCCCTCTGCTTGTCACAACCTAGATGTTTTTCTTGCTTCTTGGCAGGGGTTTGGACTGGATGGCCCACAAGGTCTCTTCCAACACTGTGATTCTATTATTCTATGTATGCAGTTATATTTATGTTTGTTCATTTTTGTTATTTGAAAGCTGGGGCACTATCAACTTGTCCATAAACTGCTACATGTGGTGGAGTGGTTGACTGTGGGCAAATCTACAGTAGCTGCTACATCCAAGGCTAATTCAGAGACTCCGAAAAGGGCATTGTTGCCAGTGTACCATCTGGAGAGTAATTCAGACTTAATCTGACTAGATCCTTTTGTTCGGACTACCCCGAAAGCTGTAGGAGGACTGAAGGAGGAAGAGGGCTGCTTCTGTTTCTCAAAGTGACCTAGTAAAATCCACTGGGAGAACAAAATGAAAACAGAATAGCAATGGTCCCCAGTTGTTTGTCTTCGGTATCTTGTAAAATCCTCTTGACATAACCTATACGGCCTCCTCTTGTCTGCCATTCCCTTTGTTGTCACACACAGTCTCTGATAAGATAGAAAGCATGTAATGGGGCTTTTCCTTCCTGAACTTTGCTAGGTTTCTTATAAGCCATTGAACTCATGGATGATATTGCAAACTGAATTAAAGTAGTCTTACCATCATTCCTAAATATTCCACAAAGGACTGGTGCATTGAAATGTATTGTAATATATCCGCTTGTTCTCTCTGCGGTTTTTAAAAAGGAGATGTGCATGTCACTGGAAATAAGACCAAGAGTGTACTATTTTAAAAGCAGTCATGGTTGTCGAAAAAAGTCAGAACTTTAATGGCCCTTACTTACAGAGAGGCCCCAAACATGGGACCTGTCTCGCTTTTACTTGAGTCGTTCAAACAATGCCTCTGGTAAAAGTAAAAAAAAAATCAAATTAATTTTTTTTATTGAGAGAATATATAGTTAGTTATATGGAAAGTGGGGGAATATTGTGAAGAAGATAGAAAAGTAGGAAATGAGCGAGAACAAAAGATGATAATGAAGAAAAAGCTGACAAAAATCACCCCAGAAAAAAAGTGAAGTAAAATGAAAAATAAAAAATGGTTAAAAATGACTTCCATCTGCTTCTTGGTGGTGGTTTTAAAATGTGTAATTATATTATATTGTCTGTTATCCCAAAATCCCACCTTTCTTTCTTATTCTACTGCGTTCTTAACGGTTAAATTTTTCTGTATATATTCAGATGCTAAATAAAGTCTTTATATCATTATTTTTATGTTTTCTTTTCTAAAGCAAGGTAAAAGTAAATTAATATGGAGAGTTTTAATTAATATGGAGAGTTTTAATTACTCTGCATTAATTAAACACCTGGAAAAATCTGGACCTTGACTCCTGGGACTGCTTCCACAATGTGGGGGTCAATCCCACAGCCATTCCAATTCTTTGGGCTCCTGGAGTTCAAAGGAATGGGTTCCTCCCCCCTCTCCACTCCTGACACATCATTTTCAAGCATCAGGAATACTCTACAAAGGGGCCTGTGTTGCCAGCAGGCTCCTTGGGTATGTTTCAGGGGGAAATGGTTGGTTGGGGGAGGTTGTCCCCAGGATGGCATCTAGCCACCTCCCTCCCCCCCCCCAAGGGAAAGACTGGGTAGTGGGAGGGGATGGGGACTGAAACCCATCTGGCAGTGGGCTATTTTAACCTGCTCCCTGCCTGGTTTTAGGTAAGTGTAAAAGGGCCCTTAGTTCACCGTGTGATTCTTTATTCCTTATACTAACATTTTATGAACTAATTAACAGGAAAGAGAAGGGGAGTATGAATGCTAAAGAAGGCAACCTAAATATTTTATGTTGCTTATAGCTGATTAGCCAGAATGGATGCCTGGGTAATTAATTACATTTCAATATCCCAACTTGGCTGTCTTGCTTGAAAAGTTACTTTGCCTTTATCATCACTTCAGGGTGCTTTGAATCTCTTGTAAAATTGATTATCATCTGCTGGTCAAAATGCACTGTATGTAGCTTTCTGATGCAAATTCAAGTGGTGAGTTGAGCAAAGTTGAATTTGGCAAATCTGTATAAACATATGGAAAGGTCTGTGCATAGTTCAGTCTTCTCCCATTCTGTTTTAGGCAATATAAACCTCTTCACAGACACACATAGCTCATCAAAGTCACAAAGTTCAGCCATACAAAAACAAGGAGGTAGTGATAAATAGATCACTACCTCCCAGCAACTCCTGTATTAAAGCTATTTTTTGTATCCTCTTGTCTTCCATATTGACCTACTTATCCTGTATATTTTGTTTGGATCAGGGAGTGGGGCCAAAACACCAACTTCAAAAGATGCTGCAGCCCACCCTGCAGCCAACTCAGCTATAGTATGAATGGAAGAGACAGGGAGAGCCTGGAGTAAGGGGCAGAAACTTCCTTGGAGCTCTACCAAGGAGACAGGGGCACTCTCTAGTTGGCTGCCTCACCTCCACTGCAGTCAAATCACACCACCTTGCTGCCCAAAGTGGGGAAAGCCAGCTATCCCTCTGCCCGTATTTTCTTTTCTGAAAGCAGTCATGACTAAATCTCCCTTAAATTCCTGGCTGAAAGTTAGTCATCCTACAACAGAGATGGCAAATGGGGTCAAAATGCATTTAAACTTTGTCAATCTTTCCTCCACTTCTCATATACCCTTAGGAGGTTGGGACTGAACTAGGAATTTAGAATATGTGGTGCTTTGGATATTACTGGTTGTGCTTTCTATTAGCCACAGTCAATACAAATGATGCTAATGTATGATGGAGATTTAAGTGCAACATCTGGAGGGTTCCCCCTTCCTGGTCCAGTTTGAAGAAAGAGACACAAGATGAATGTGTGTAATCATTCCATTATCATAAGCGATTTCTCATGGCAGAGTGTGATTGTCTTCTATGAGTAGAGCCTTGGCAGTGGGTCTTTCAGTGAGATCGACTCTGGATCCGCATGGTCTATCACAATGAGGACATCAATCTCCAGATGGTCCTGACAAGGTTTTTTTTTTTTTTTGCATGCCTTCCTTTTGGTACACTTTTCCCTTTTGTCCTCAATTTGTGCAGTTTCAAAAACCCTTGGTAGTAACAGCTGACCTCCAGTTAGGAAGCTCAAGGGCCAGTGTCTATACCACAGTTTTCAAGGTTGGCTATAAGCCCATATTTAAATCAGTTTTGTTCTCTACCAACTTTCCCTTATCTGTTATTGAGCGGAGAGAAAAGTAATTGCTTTGGGAAATTGTGATCAGGCATTTGGACAATGTAGTCTGTCTAGTGAAGTTGAAGGTGGAGGGTCATCAAAGCTGGCCGTTTTTGCTTCTTCCAGAATGCTGAAATGTGTCCATCTGTTGTCTCAAGAAATTTGCAAGATTTTTCTGCGGCAAAGCTGAAGGAACCTTTCCAGAAGTCAAGAACGACATTTGTAGATGGTCCATGTTTTGCAGGTGTACAACAAGGTTGGAAGGACAACAGCTTTATAAATAAGCATCTTGGTATCCCTAACACTCTTTGCTTGATTTGAAAAAAATGTTGCACTCACAGAGATGAGATGTTGTTGTATTTTGGCATCAGTGTTGGCTTTTGTGAAGAGGTGACTGCCTAGGTAGCAGAAATGGTCAACATTTTCTATCTTTACACCATTGAGCTTTAGTTTTGGGATTGCAGAGGGATAGGTTGGTGCCTGCTGGAGGAACAGTTTGGCTTTCCTGATGTTTAGTGAGAGGCCAAGCTTTTCATCCACATCTGCAAAGATGTTTAAAGTGGCTTGTAGGTCTTTCTCTGAATGAGTACATTGTCATCAGCATATTGGAGTTCTATAAGAGAAGTTGTTGTGACCTTACTTTTGACTGACTAAGAGCCCCCAGTGGCACAATGGGTTAAACCCTTGTGCTGATAGGACAGAAGACTAATGGGTCAGAGGTTCAAATCTGGGGAGCTCCCTGTCAGCTCCAGCTCCCCATGTGGAGACATGAGAGAAGCCTCCCACAGAATGGTAAAACATCAAAACATCTGGGCATCCCCTGGGCAACGTCCTTGCAGATGGCCAATTTTCTCACACCAGAAACGACTTGCAGTTTCTCAAGTTGCTCTTGACACACACACACACACACACAAAACAACTTTGGGCTTTCTGCCTGCAGAGGGTAAAGAGCTTGTCATCTGTGCAATAGATGATTTCCACAATTCTCCACCCACTGGCGACAAGCTTCTGGTCACCAAGGTATAGAATAATAAGTATGAAGATGGAAAATGTTGGGGCAATAATACATCCCTGTTTGACATTTGATCCCACCATAAATCAGTCTCTTTGGGAGCTGTTTTTGCCAGCTCAGATTAGCTCCATTAAAGTTGTTTTTTATATATATCTGCAAAGGAAAATACATGAGCTGAAAAACAGAAGGAGCATGAAAAAGTTAAGCAGCTAGATATTGTGTATTTCTACTCTGGCCTGGCTTAGTCTATGTTATTTGGACCTTTTGAAACAAATGTATAAGAGACACTTACAAGACACCATTTAAAATGGACTTTGAACTGAAGGCTTAATGAGGCAAAACATGGCTGTCATTTAAGTAGATACAGAGTTTGACAGCTCCCAGTCAGGAAGCAGTTCTAAAACAGAAATAAGCAAATTCTTAATGGTGGTGCTGAATATTTCACTAAAGAATCTGAAGTTTCAGTGCATAATAGATCACCTTGAGAGGGGTTGTATTATTGTTTATTATATAACACATCTTTGATATTTTGCATTATGTTGGTGAACATTGTAATATTTGTGGCAGAAAAAAACAGATAAGTATGTGGTATCAAACATTTAGGAAGAAGCTATTCAGAGGGCTCGATTGCTTGGATAGCCTAGATTGCTGGTTTCTATTCATGCATTGGACATCTATAGGTTCACCATTTATTAGTTCCAGATGAAGTTTAATATACAGTTTTTCCACCTATACATTTGGGTGCCAACCCAGGAGATAGATATATAAAGAAGACAAACTGTGATTAAGCAGATTCGTGACAGAATAGGAGCAAACACTGAGATGCACTGAAGATCCACTCTTCATATTGTAAATCATTGTCCTGCATTTCATAACTGATTTTCAAGTGTATTTTTCCCCATAAAGGAAAGAAACATTATGCAATTTTTCTATATAGATAAAGGGACGAATGGAATGAAAACTCAAGATCATAGGTTCTTTGTCCAATGTGTTATTTGTTTTTGTTGCATTTTGATATCAAAGATCAGACTACTTTATAAGCAAATGTCTAAGGGAACTTCCACACAGAGCTTTAACCCATGTGGAAACAGGTTTTTCAAAACCCGCTTCAGTGCAGGTTTGAGTCCCCACCACCCACCCAAACCCCCAGCTTTCCCAGGGAAGGTGGCTACATGCCCTCCCAATAACAATCAGAGTGGCATGCAGCCACCCTGAAGCCCCCCAAATTACCCCTAAAACTAAAAAAAGTCCAGTTGCCATTACAGTCCTCCTTGCACTCTCCTGCTGAGAGAAAATGATGTGCCAGGAGACCGGGAAGGAAGCTCCTCAGTCCCCCGTTCTCCTGGTACATCATTTCCTCATGCCAGGAGGGTGCAAGGAGGACTGTAATGGCAGTCAGGTAAGGGTTATTTTTTTTTTACTTTTTATGGGTACATGTGAGGCTGGAGAGAGGGGGTGGGCTCCATCCTGGACCTTTCGGCTGTAAGAACCTAAAAGTTTTGGGATAGCAAGTGGGGACTTACCCCTGGGTAGTCCCAGGACTACTTGGAAGTGGGTCCCCAGAGGACCAGTACCCCATTAGACCCAGACCTTTCAGGGAGGCCCAGATCTAATGTGGCATTTAATTAATTCAGAATAATTGAGGTTATTTCAATTAATTTGTGTTTCTTGAGGGCATCATTTGGGTGCCCCCGGTAAAAACTCAGACGGGTCTCGGTTTTTGGGCCTGTCTGGATGGGCCCTAAGTATTACCTGTCTAAACACCAGAATATGTGGATGATATATTCTTATAAGACATATGGGCAACCCATGGCCTGTAGGGCATATGAATCCCTTAGAGTGGCATTTATGTTCATCCATATTTGGATTTCTGCAAATTCTCCATAACCACCATAGTTTGCACTTCCACATGCCTCCATTGTTTAAAAGATCAGAGCAACATAATTGAATGGGAAAATAGTGTTACCACCATGCGAACCCTGCCCCGTAGTATTTGTGTAACTTGAGATATGATATAAATCAGAAAGGTGAGAACACTCCAGTCATGATGATACCCACTGGTAGTCTAAACACTTCAGTCACGTGTTTCTAATAGCACCTTTCACCATCGAGGCTTCAGATCTGTCCCATCTCTGCATTTTGCCCTTATTAGACAATTTCATTGCCATTGCTGATACAGACCATAGGATCTCAAGTTCAATCCTGGTTTTGATTTATTTATTTTGATGGATTAACACAAATTATTCTGTTGATAAACGTGTGGGTTTTGGAAAAGTAATTCTACTTTGACCAGAATTTATTATAATTTACACACTTTGATATAGGAAAAAGTGAGGCTTCCATATTTGTCTACCCATAATGCTCAAAAACTTTATTATTGCACTTTATTTTTGCAATACTTTCATTATATACTTTCCAATTCAATAAAATACAGTGAAAAAGAAAACACCAACATACAAAGAAAGAGAAGCAAGAAAACAGAACCACGAGGAAAGGACTGAAAACATAAAGAAAGGAATTTACCTTTGAGTTCACTTTACTAATGATGGTTTTATATCATACTGTGTATAAAATAACCTTTCTGACTATTAGGCTTGGGTAACCACAGAAAAATTTGGTTCTAAACTCGTTTCGTTTTTAGGGGGCCCTTGCGTTTCATTATTTTTAATAATTCCAAAATTTTCCTTTAAAAAATTTCAAAATTTACGAAATTTCGTAAAATTACGAATTGATTTGTTAATGGCAGACAAGATTGCGCAATATGCTAAAAAAAACCTCCAAATGGGACAGGAGGAACTTCTGAAGCTTCCCAACTATAAAACTTGCACCAGACATGCGAAAATAATTACGAATTAATTACGAATTAATTATGAAATAATTACGAAATAATTTCGAAATAATTACAAAATAAATTGAAAAAATTGTTTCGAATCTTTATTACTCCTCACACAATTCCTGCATGGCTCAATATTGGATCGTAAGCTAATTTAAATACAAATTAATAACGAATTACGAAATTAACGAACGAAACCGCCAAAGCCTACTGACTATAATTATAATATACTTCTTTCTAGAGCTTCACCAGATGTATAGATGATCAAACTTACAGTTAATATCATGGGCATATTAATATTTTTTACTGCAAAAAGACAATCAATGGTTTAGAATCTTTTGAAAATGTCACTACTGACATTTTTTCTAATCAGTTTTGCTAATTTGTCCATTTTAGCTAGGTTGGTTAATTTTAACAACCAGTCCTCATTCATTACAATTTTATTATTTTTTCCATTTCTATGCATTAATCTTACTATGGTGATTATGCATCGTATTAATCTTCCATATGACTTCAAAATTGGGCCCATCCATCATTCTCACTAAAAACAATTCCAGTTTTAATTGGATATTGACATTCAAAATCCTGTGCATTGAATTATATATTTGACTTCATTTCTTAGCCTTCCCACAAGTTCAATACGGGACATTGATGTTTCCAACATATATTTAAAACCCTCTGTGCATTTTTGCCATTTTTTTTCTGGAGTCTCATCAACACATCATTTATAAGAATTCTCTTTAAAATCATAACCTAATGTAAATGTAATATACAGATAAAACAATGGAAAATGTTTTAACTCATCATTAACCAAAATCTGTACCTTGTGTTTGCCATTAATTCAAGTAATAAAGTTGTCTCCAAAGTGCATGTTTTGTCAGGCTTTGAATGAAATGAAAACAGTCCATATTATCAAATGCTTTTTCACGCCTAAAAATATTAGAGCTGCTTGTTTCTTGCTCTTCGGTATTCCTGTCTGAACGCATCTCCCCCTATGAACCATTGTGGAGATTAAGATCCTCCGGGGAGGCCCTGCTGTCTGTCCCGCCATTGTCACAGGCATGATTGCTGGGGACGAGAGACAGGGCCTTCTCAGTGATTGCTCCCCGGTTATGGAACTCCCTTCCTGGTGAGGTCAGGTTGGCCCCCTCTCTCCTGTCCTTTACAAGGATGGTAAAAACTTGGCTGTGGGACCAAGTTTTTGGGACAGGGCAATAAAGCAGCAATAGAAAAGATGACCAGGCCAATGATTTGACACGGATGACTAGGACAGTTGAAATGGTGTATTTTAATATTTTGATAAATGTTTTTTTAATGTTTATGTATTGTATGTGAATCTGTGTCCTGACATTGAATGTTTGCCATGTATATGCTGTGCTCCGCCCTGAGTCTCCTTCGGGGTGGGAAGGGTGGAATATAAATGTTTTAAATAAATAAATAAATTCCAAAATGTCCAGAATACATCATCATCATCTTCATCATTGTGTATCATCGCGACCTTAAGAGTTTTGGTGGTGGGTCCATAGGTGACTATAGAGACCTACTTATGATCTGCATATTCTTTCACAGTTAGAACATTGGTTTCCAGATGGAAGACAGTCCTGGTCAGGGTTGGCTTGGCATGCCTTCCTCTTGACACTTTTCTCCTTTTTGCCCTCCATTCATGCTACATTGAATTCCACAGCACTGTTGATAACAGCTGACTTCCAGTTACAATACTCAAGGGCTAGGACTTCCCAATTCGCAGTGTCTATGCCATAGTTTTTAAAGTTGGTTTTAAGCCCACGTTTGAATCTCTTTTCCTGTCCACCAACATTCCATTTTCCATTCTTGAGTTGAGCATATAGTAACTGCTTTGGGAGACAGTGATTGGCTATTTGGACAATGTGTCCCTTCCAGTGAAGTTGATAGTGAAGTAGCATTGCTTCAGTGCTAGTGGTCTTTGCTTCTTTCAGAATGCTGACATTTGTCTGCCTATCTTCCCAAGAGATTTGCAGGATTTTTCAGAGGCAACACTGATGAAATTGTTCTAGAAGTTGAGAGTGATGTTTGTAGGCAGTTCACCTCTTACAGGTATATAACAGTGTTGGGAGGACAATGGCTTTATAAGCAAGCATCTTGGTATCTCTAGGAATTTCCTGATCTTCAAACACTCTCTGCTTCATTCCAAAAAATGCTGCACTTACCAAGCTCAGATGTTGTATTTTAGTGTTGATGTTGACTTTTTGGGGGGAGGTGGCTCCCATACAACATTCTTTGTATGTTGATGTTTTTGTTTTCACTGTATTTTATTGAATTTAAAGTATATAATGTAAGTATTGCAAAAATAAAGTTTTTGAGCATTATGGGTAGACAAAAATGGAAGCCTCACTTTCTAATGTTACACCATTAAGCTGTATTTTGTACATCTGATGTTATCACATAGCTGACTTTTCAGGAGAAAACTATATTGATCTCTCTGGCTAAAGTGTCGGAACCCAGGTACCTTAAAGAGCCAGACAGAAGAATGTAATCAAAACAACGGTTTATTAAGTCAATGTAAACAAGACTCAGAGACACTTACTTCAATGCCTCTGGTCAAAACTCAGAGTTTGCAGCAATTTGAAGCTTGAAAAACGAACTTAGAAAATAAACTGGATTAAACTGGCAAAAAATCTGGATTAAACAAGAGTTCTAAGAAAATGCACCAAAAACACACAGTTCAAAGATAAAGCCCATACAAGAAGCCATGAAGAGAAGCTGTCATCCAAAAGCAGTTCAAAGTTGAAGAAGTCCCAGTTGAAGATACCAACTGGCAGTGTCGTTGTCAGAAACAGTCCGAGGTCAAGGAGAGGGGAAATCTGCACTTACGAGAATCCAAGCTGGTCAGAACATGAAGAACACAGCAACCTGCAAATCCAGGACCCAAGCCCAACAAGCGAAGTGGCAGAGACAGGACCCAAGGCACGAAACCAACACTTTGCCTACTGCAAAGTTCTATCACTCCAGTGCCTTCATTTATCCTACAACTCATCATCCGTTGATGAGTTGCCCACCACCCTGCCTTCATTGCTGTCAGCTGGCTTAGCTTCTACAGCTGAACGCCAATGCCCATCCCTCCAACTCTTCTATCTTTTGTCAAGACTTAGATCACCCCATGATTCCATGGTATCATCAGCTTGCCAATCCCCTCCAGAAAATCCCTCAAATGTGTCACTGGACGTGGGCTGTGTACACACATTCCTGACCTCCTGAACTTGTATCCAGTCCAGTGGTTCCTCTTCATCCTCACTAGTCCCAGACCCATTACTTCCAGCAAAGCCTATGAAATCCTCATCCTCAGTGGGAGCAGTAAATATGTTCCAGATCCTCTTTCTTTGACGCTCCTCGTCTGACTCTTGCTCCCGAGTAGTCCCCTTAAAACCTCTACTCCCATCTCCTTCCTCCTCCTCACTCATTTCACTGCCAGAGAAGGATTCCTCGTCTGTGGGTGACATAAGTATCACCCAGATTCTCTTCCTTTGCTGCTCTTCCTTTAACACCTGGGCACCTCGTTTCCCTCCTCTACTACTACTAAAAGTTGTAACGTTGCCAGCAGACTCTACTACAACATAAAGTTCTATAAAACATCTTGAATGTCTGCCAGAATTATTGAAAAATTCTTCACTATTCAATAATCAAGCAAATATATAATTCTTTCTCATTGTCAAATCTTCACCTGGATATCATCTGATGTTTTCTTTGTTCCATACACTAAAGCATTGCTTTGAGAAATAGTTGATAAAATGAAGTTGTTTTGCCCAGTTTTAAAAGCCTAGCCTCATCTCTACTGCCATATAATACAATTTGGTACCACATTAAATGGTTGGTGTAGACTCATATAATGCAGTTTAACTGCATTGGATTGTATTATGCGAGTTCACACTGACCATACAATGCAGTTTCAAACTAAATTATATGGCAGAGTAGATGGGGTGAATAGTGTTGGTCACAGTATTGCATTCTTTTAATCAGAACACTGAAGATTTTAGCAGACAGAAAAAGAGTGAATGTTATTTATTTATAATGGACCCAATAATGAATACAGTTTCAAGAGCCTGAAGAATCATTTTTATTTATTCATTCATAAACAATTATGTGTCACATCTTGGCCCTTCAGATCCTCTGAGGAAATCTGCAGTGAATTAAATAGTTACAAATACATGAAAAACTATTTTAAAAACCCACACATAAAAACAGACAATGGATGCTTTTTAAAAATAATATCCTAGAGCTAGAAAAAAATATAACATCATTTTAGATTTTGTTACTATGAAGATGGTATTTGCCTCATTTTACTCCATCATATCAGTCGATCATCATCTGTTTGTTATTAACAGTTCGCTTTTTTCCAGATTTTAACAGAAAATGTAATGACAAATTTCTGTCCTTCTGGCGATCACCTTTCCTCCCATTCCTCCCATCTCTATGTTTTGTAGTTATATAATCTTCCTAAATGCCAATTAATTATTTGTCATTCTGTTTCCCTGGGGAGAGAAAGGATCGGGGGAGTGGTAGAGAAAAATACATGAGGAAGATGAGGGGGTAGATACATTGGAGAGAAAGAGAAGAAAGAACAAAAAAACAGAGAGTAGGCTATGGCAAAATTGTATATGGACAAGCATGGAAAACATTTGCTTCTAGTGTCTTCAAGCTGATAAACTGCTATATAATGAAATGGTTCAGTCATGTTCATTTCCCTATTTTGAGGTCTTTCTTTTACTTCCTTATCTTTCTTTTTAAAAGGCAAAAACCCATAGGGGTTAATCTTGCAGGCTTCAGCTGAAGGTGTAGTAATATTTCCCTTTAAGCAGACTAATACATTGCCTCTGAAACCCTGGAACAAACAGTATCTACTCTGCTGGCACTAGAGCCACATTAATTATCAAGCTCCATTTAGAGGATGGCAGGTGGTTGATAAATCTCTTAAGGGAGTTTCCCATCTGTGTGTCCGTCTTCTTATGCATTTTGGAGTGTGTGCCATGTTACCTCTGTAGCATTTAACTGACAGTTTAAAAACATGAGGGTGATTTACTCATTTCTCCTTTTGAAAATTTGGAAAGCACTGCCGAGCTGTGCTCAGGTACATTTCTATGGAGGTAGAAATACTGCAGAAGAGAAAGAGGGAGGAGGGTGAAGGAGGAAAACAGAGAAAGAGAAGAGCACACTGAACTGTGTTACACTGAAGCACAAGACCTGAATCATGTAGCTCCGCTTTCCTAGCGGTGGGTCCCTGACATTTCTCTAGCCGCATTGCTCAAATTCCTTTGAATCTGAGCTGGGAATCCTATGACCTCCCAAATTTGGGATAGAAACATATTTGATAATGGATAAAAAAAGTACATATTGATTGTCAAGATAGACTGATGATGAGAATTCTGGAGAAAGGAGAATCTGCAGACTTCAGAATTTATTTTATGCAAAATTTTACATGATTATTTTACACAGAAAACATCATTTTTGCCATAAAAATAGGTTCTGCAGGTAGAAATATTAATTTCTGTGCAGGAAAAGTTTTCTGCTCAGGAAAAGTTATAATTGGAAGTTTGTTCTGGGGGGAAATGGTACAAGATTGATTTATATAGAAAATAGCATGTTCTGCACTAAAAATAGTGTATCTGCATCGGGATTGATATTTCTGCACAGAAGTATTATTTTCCATGCAGAAAATTCTGTTTTCTGCTGAAAACAGCTAAGTGAAAATTTAGCACAGAAAAAATCAGAATTACAGATTTTCTTCTGCACAGAAAACAACACACACAGAGAGAGACACACCAGTTCTCATCACAGTGGTAGCCATTGGGAGTAACATGGCTAGTGTCCATAACTCATTGCCTAGAGTGACATTGGCTGGAGTACAAGGGCAATCAGAGAAGGGAGAGGAAATGTCAAAGTGAAACCTCTTCTCCCCCTCCCCCATCCTACATCACTTTGGCAGCCCACCAACATCACTCCTTGACTTTAACCTAGTGACTGCTGCTATGATAGGAACATGAGGGGGATGGGAAGAGTGGCTATCCTGCTGTGCTGAACAGGGTTTGGTTTTATTTATCGTGTCATCCGCAATCAGAACATTGTATTACATTTCTAACAGAACAAAACAAACAAACAAAAAAACCCACACATTTTGCAAACTTGATAGCTGATTAAATGTCTTTTGACCAGTATCTGGCCACTTGGAGTGCCTCTGGTGTTGCCGCAAGAAGGTCCTCCATCGTGCATGTGGCAGGGCTCAGGTTGCATTGTAGCAGGTAGTCAGTGGTTTGCCCTTCTCCACACTCACATCTCGTGGATTCAACTTTGTAGCCCCATTTCTTAAGATTGGTTCTGCATCTCATGGTGCCAGAGCGCAGTCTGTTCAGCGCCTGCCAAGTCGCCCAGTCTCCTGTGTGCCCAGGGGGGAGTCTCTCATCTGGTATCACCCACGGATTGAGGTTCTGGGTTTGAGCCTGCCACTTTTGAACTCTCGCTTGCTGAGGTGTTCCAGCAAGTGTCTCTGTAGATCTAAAAAAACTATTTCTTGATTTAAGTCGTTGACGTGCTGGCTGATACCCAAACAAGGGATAAGCTGGAGATGTCTCTGCCTTGGTCCTTTCACTATTGCCTCCTCCTCCCCGCTGGATGTCAGGTGGTGCAATACCGGCCAAGCAGTGTAATTTCTCCAGTGGTGTAGGGCGCAGACACCCTGTGATAATGTGGCATGTCTCATTAAGAGCCACATCCACTGTTTTAGTGTGGTGAGATGTGTTCCACACTGGGCATGCGTACTCAGCAGCAGAGTAGCATAGCGCAAGGGCAGATTTTTTCACTGTATCTGGTTGTGATCCCCAGGTTGTGCCAGTCAGCTTTCGTATGATATTGTTTCTAGCACCCACTTTTTGTTTGATGTTCAGGCAGTGCTTCTTGTAGGTCAGAGCACGGTCCAGAGTGACTCAGCACATAGAAGATGGCTTTGAAAAGCAGCAGGATTTGGTGGGGCCTGTACAATCAGGAACTCATCCTGTCTTCACAGCTACCCAGAAGTTGGGGTTATAACCATCCTGGAGCCAGTGTGGAATTTGACAGTCCAGGTCAGCTATGAGGGATGCTGAGAGCTGCAGTGCAATAATATTCGAAAGACCACAGAAGTTGCATAATATAACCAATCAAGAATATTGTTAACAACCCGGGGGTCTCTCAGACACAAACACCATTTCACTTGATATTTTGATTGATTGATCAGAAATAAATTTAAAACATAAGAGATTATAGTAGTTGTTGGCGCTATTTGATTTTTGCTTCATTTTGCATATGTTCCCAGTCTTCTAATAGAGCACCCACAGACACTACGACACTCCTGAAGACATTGCATAGTATCCATGTTGTCACTCTTCTCTAATTTCAGCCAAGGTAACATGACTAAAAGACACCACCCCCATGAATTCCTTACTACAACAGCGACAATATGGGGTAGGAAAAAAATACCCTTATTTTTCTAAGGAGGAGAAATTCCTACCTGTCCCCTAAGGTGACCACTGAATGTTCATATTGAACTGAGAGTGGAAGGGTGATCTTCACACTGGGAACAAAGAGGTCATAGTGAGGAGCCAGCTGCTTTAAATACCCAAATCCATGCCTCTCATGCAGGCGGAAGATGGACTCATGCCAGCCTCATAAGATACAGACAGGGCTAGCCTCATAGGGGCATCAAATAACTCCCCCCCCCCCCAAAAAAAAACAAACCCAGGCTTCTTATCTTGTTATGGAGTAGCCTTTGTTGAATAAAAGTATTCTCCTAGTAAAGTCTTGTTGGTGATGTTACTTATGATGAGGTCACAATAGGCATCCAGCATGTCACCAACAGAAGCAATGTCATCAGCAAAGGTGTGTCAAGGAGCTGCTTCTAAGCAGCCACCCAATGGTAGTCTTTTGGACATGTGGAACATATTCAAAAGCCAAATCATCTGTCCAATCCAGCTGTCCACCTCTCAAAAAGACTAGGTTTCCCTTGTACTGGATTTGTGGCTGGAAGCAATGCTTCTGCTGTGAAACCAGCTGTATATCCTACAAGATGAGTGTGCTTCTTTGGCCCATGTAGACATGACTACATTCTATGAAAGCTTGTGTTACCAACTTCTTCGTTTATTAGTTTCAAAAAAGCTACCAGATCTCTTTGCATATTTATCCAGGTTAACACAGCTATATCTTTGAATTCTGCTGGCTCTAGGCTGGATTTACACTGCCCTATATACCAGGATCTGATTCCAGATCTGCTTTGAATTGAATTAAATGAGTCTACACTGCCAGATAATCTGAAATAAGCAGATAATCTGTGATCAGATCCTGGGATATAGGGGAGTGGAGATCCAACCCTAGTCTTCAGAAAATATACATTTGAAGTTTGAAATGATGAACTATTTAAGCTTTCAATCTAGTTCATTTTTTCTTCTTTAAACAGGTTTCCTCTAAAGCAGTGGTTCTCAACCTGTGGGTCCCCAGATGTTTCAGACTTCAACTCCCAGAAATCCTAACAGCTGGTAAACTGACTGGGATTTTTGGCCAAAACACCTGGGGACCCACAGGTTGAGAACCATTGCTTTAAAGGCTGACTTCATTTTTTAAGAAAAGTAGCAAGAAAAAAAATCAGACATGTTACATTTACTGTATCAATTTATTTTGTATGGAACCTTTCAGTGTTTAATATTTGATTATTTTCCTGCACAAAAATTAATCTGACTTCAGTATTACTCACTTTAGCATTGCAGCTATCAAATGTTATTAGAAGAGAATTCAAATCATCCACCAATTATGGGTTGTAAAGTAAAGATTCATCATTTGTGAATGTGGAGAAGAGCAAACCACTGACCACCTGCTGCAATGCAACCTGAGTCCTGCCACATGCACAATGGAGGACCTTCTTGCGGCAACACCAAAGGGACTCCAAGTGGCCAGATACTGGTCAAAGGACATTTAATCAACTACCAAGCTTGCAAACTTTGTGTTTTGTCTGTTTGTTTTGTTTTGTTAAAAATGTAATACAAATATCTCGTTGCTCCTGACACGATAAATAAATAAAATATCATTTGCCCCACAACTTCACTGGAGTGAGCCAGAGAAAGGATTTTCAGAGAGACTACCAGTTAAGTGAGAAAGGAAACAGCTTTCCCCCAATAGACCAACTCTGTGAACACTATGGATGTTTTTCTGGTTGGCCTGCCTACTTGCATGGCTGAGCAACTAGGAAACTCTCTTTCCACTGCTACAGGGAAAGGAAAAATAGTTTGTACACTCCTTGAAGTTAATGCACAGTGAGTGACGCACTTCAGATAGCTCAGTCTCACCAGGCCTTGCTTCCTTCAACTATGATTGCCCACAGGCATTGCCTTGGAGTTTAAGGGATATTTTTCTTCCATCAAAACAGCTCAGGGAGAGTTTTGAATTCTCGACTTCTTCCGTTTTTGTACCAGTGAAGTGTAAGTAATGTTTTTCTATGCCAGTAACATAAAATGCAGTCAAGGAGGTATGCATCTAAGTAGAACGCCTTTGTTCTATCAGTGAAAAAACAATGGTCTAAATGCTTCTCCTTGCTGATCTGCTGTAGATGAATTGGTTTTGGTTCAGGCAGAGAAATAGTTGTTTGAGTTTGACAGCAAAGGATAGCGGGTGAATTCTGTTTGTTCACACAGAAAGATTTTCTGAATCCTGCCAAAATGGAAAATTGTGATCTGGTACCTCATCAGATGGGCCAGGTTAACAACTTCGAGTTTTATGATTTCGCCTGGTGTTTTCTTTGGGATAAAGACAAAAAGGTTGATATAAAGTGTGAGTAATACATTGCATGAGGTAAAACAAGTATTCTATTTGTATGTATCAGAAGAACAAAATATTATTTTATGAGCTATTTTGCTTTTTGGAGGCAAAAACTTCTTGAGGCTGGGAGTTAGGGAAGGGGAAATTCATTTAAGCAGATAGGAATGCTTTTTTTTTTTTTTGGATAAGTGATTTTTTAAATATATTCTCCCATTCATGCAATAGTTTTTCACTTCACTTTCCTCCCAATATTTTTTGGACGGGCAGAATCAGTGCCTACTTTCTATAGTACGCCATGAACATGAACACGAATACAAACACACACTCAAAGAGTGTAATTCATATAAATAATTTTTGAACCTGGGGAAGGCAGGTCAAATTAACAATTTAAGTACTACACAATGCTGATATTGTTGAAAATATTTGAGAAATGAAAGGATTTTCAACAAGAACTCGAAAACCTATTTTGCAAGACTGAAATGTTTCCTACGCATTACTAACTTGACTAAGATCTTAGAAAACTGTTTTTTTGGAGGGGGGGGGGAATTCTCAGAATCCCTCAGCCAACCAGGCCAATGATTACTCAAAGCAGTGCAGTGCCATGGACAGGTATTAACAAAACTCTATGTAGGATTCAATAACAAAAAGAATTTGATTTCTTATGGTTTTTATATGCCTTCAAGTTGACTCCAACTTATAGGAACTTTTCAGAAAGATTTATTGACAAGTTGGAAGGTGTCCAGAGGAGGGCAACTAAAATTATCAAAGCTCTGGAGACCATGCCCTATGAGGAGCATCTTAAAGAACTGGTATGTTTAGTAGGCCTGGGTAACAACGGAAAAATTTGTTTCTAAAATCGATTCTTTTTTTGGGGGGGGTTGCGTTTCGATATTTAAAAGAATTCCGAAATTTTCCTTAAAAAAAGTTCGATATTTACAAAATTTCGTAAATGGTAAAAAAATTACAAAACAATAACGAAACAATAACGAATCGATTCGTTAATGGCAGCCGCGATCGCGCAATACGCTAAAAAAACTTCTGAAGCTTCCCTCTCCCTCTGTTGTTGACTGTTGGTGTGATATTATTTTTTTTCCACTAATTAAACAAAAAACAACTATAAAACTTGCCCCAGACATGCGGAAATAATAACGAAACGACCTCAAACCAATAACGAAACGAATACATAACGAAATACGAAGCATTTACGAAACGAATTGAAAAATTCGTTTTGTTTTTAAGTTGCTCCAGAATGGTTCGTTATTGCTTCGTTAAAAAAATAACGAATTTTTAACGAATTAAGAATTAACGAAACGAAACCGCCCAGCCCTAATGTTTAGCCTGCAGAAGGGAAGGTTGAGAAGGGACATGATAGCTATGTATACATATGTGAAAGGGTGTCATAAGGAAGAGGGAGCAAACTTGTTTTCTGCTGCCCTTGAAACTTGGAGTAGGAGCAATGGGTTCAAATTACAGGAAAAGAGATTCCACCTGAAAATTAGGAAGAACTTCCGGACTGTACGAGCTGTTCAACAGTGGAATTCTCTGCCTTGGAGTTCGATGGAAGCTCCTTCTTTGGAAACTTTCTTTCTTTTTTAATATTTTTATTGAGTTTTATATTTTATAACTGACATCACAAGACTGAAAGACCTAACAAACAACAAATAACAAATAACATCTACAGAATTTACATACCGACCACCATATAACAATAACATACAAAACATCTAATACGACATTTTCCCTCTAACTTCCAGATACCTCAAGTGAGCGTTAGTCTTCTTTCTTCTACAATTTTGTGTTAAAATGGAGGTTATCCAATAACCAACCCTGTCTTTGCCCGGAGGGCCCTTGTTTTATTCCTGTTTTGACATAATTTTTATTTGTTCCTTTCTAGAAAATTGGTAAATTTCTTCCAATTCGTCTTGTCGGATATTGATCTATTTTGGGATACTTTCTGGGTTAGCAGATCCATATGCATTATGTCCATGGTTTTCTCAATCCAGGAGTTGATCGTTGGCGTCTCCTTATAGGAATGCTTTATACATTTCCCCTTTTTTTAGTTTAACAGAAAGATATTAACATTGACAAAGAAAAGGTTAACCAAAAAGGTGATCAAACTACCTTTCACACCTACACATGCTTTCAACTCCCTTAGGTCCTTCCCCTGTTAAAATAGACACAGAGCAATAGTGGTTGCCTAGTCTTACAGTGTTTTACTCAGATTTAAAAAGAAAACCAACACCCCACAGCTAATGAAACACTGCTTCAACACTTTATCTCTGTTGCTGCAACCTTTCTGTAAAACCTGCTCAGCTATCCTCAGCCCATCAGCCTTGCTGACCCAAATTGCTGACCCTGGACCATATAGCAGAAAATCTGCTGCAAGTGTGTTACCTGTCCTCCTCACAAAACAGCAAACCACAAAAACAAACTGCTCCCTCTGGCGATTAATCTGCCATTTCTAAAGTTCAAAAAAAGAAAAAAAATCAAGCACATTTCTACATTCCCGTCTTCTGCGTCTCTTTTGAAACAATGAAAAAATAAATCAAAGAGACAGAGCTCCAATGCAAGACCCCAGTACAGAAAATATCACCAGTTTGCTGCTTCTCTGAGAATGTGCAGTTTCCCATACTAAGTAAATAAGAATTTTAAAGTGCTCTTTGAGCCAGTCCTCTTTCTGTCTCAATCATTCAATTTGACAGGAGAATATAAACAAACAAACCTTTTCCCTCCCTATCTAATGTGGAGCTGTAATGCATCAATGCAGAACTGAATTTGAAGCAACATAGCAATGCATCAGAACTAGTTCACTAGTCTATTGGTTGGGGGAAGAGGTCACTGTCTTCCATCCAAGTTTCTGATTTGTCAGTTATCTGATAAGAAATCATTGAGTTGAGCATTCATCTTTTTCTTCTGAAATTAGAATTGCATTTGTCTTTGTCTATTCAAATGCAAAAAGAAAGAAAAAAAAACACTAGCCAGCTAGTTAAGTCCCAATAAGGCCCACAAATTTGAACAGCAGAACTGCAAATGCATACAAATAAGATCTTTAACAAAGTGAGAATACACACACACACACACACACACACACACACACACACACACACGTGTGTGTGTGTGTGTGTGTGTGTGACAAATAAGGAAATCAAAAGTGATCGTTATTTTGTCATCAAAATCATAACAAAAAGATAAAGGAGCAGTGGGATGACAGGTTGTTACACTTCCATGCTCCACTGACCTGTAAATGGATTTTGATATTGCTGGTTGGCTAAATTCCACTCCAAGGAATGTTACTCAGAGTCAAAAAGTCACAATTTTTCAACTACCAGCTGCCGTCTTTGATACCCTATTGTACACAGGTAACTTGCCCATTTGTGTCATGCTCAGACATGGTGATTTCATGCTGTCTCTCCAGCAAATGAATTTCTGACTGGAAACATCTTGAAAACCTGTACTTTTTGCCCGTGTTACTCTCAAAGTGTTACTGTCATTGACCAGCAAACACTCTACAGCTCTTTTAGGACCTGGAGTGACTGCCAGTTTGAAACATTATCTTCCCACATTCTCTGCCACATCTACATTCCAAGCCACTGAAAGTCAGTTGAAACGATTCTGTCCATTGCCCTGGCATTCTGTCACACTCTAGAATAACTAAGAAAGAGAGTCAAGAGTTCAAGTGTATAGAACAATAAGGAGAGATTGAGGGTTGTTTGTTTGCATGCCTGCTGTTTTTTATGCGTGACATCACTAGAAAAAAAAACAAATTCTTCTTTCTCCATATTGATGCTCTTCAGTGAATCCGTTTTCTGTTTTCTATTTAAGATGAATGTCTGTTGTGTGATCAGTAGCAAAGTGTACTTCACATGCCAAAGACAAAAAAGGCAACAACTTTTTCAGTTGCAGCTGTAGTCAAGTGTTGAGCCATATATGAGTCTGGATTCAGGCATCAACCGACCTGAATGATGAACCCAACAAGTTTGACCCAGTGCCAGAAATCCTAAAGATGGCCAGAAATACCAGCAGTGCAAAATCCACCAAGGGAGTGTAGAAACCTTCTGCCCACTATTGGGCCAGACGGACTCTGAACCTGTCAGGTTTTACTCTGAACTTGCCAGGTTTTACAATGTAATGCACTACTAATAGGCTTCTATTGGAAATGCTGAGTCATGCATTAACTGTATATAGGGAATCATTTGTGGAATGTGTTCTGGCCTAGTCCAGGTGATTGTGAATGATGTAATCCTGAGTCTGAGTTAAGTTAATGGGTTGGGAGCCAATCAGGGATTGCTATGTGTAGTTGTATAGAATTGTATATAAAGAAGTCATGTAGAGTGTATACTCTCTCCTTGTGCTGTGATGCTGTTTGCTGAAGGCTCTGTGTAATGTATTAAAAGAACCTGTCTACAAAGACAAGATATAACTGTGTGCTGTGGCAAGTTTGTAATGTCATCTAGATTGGAGGGGAAGACAATAGTAAAACTGACAATGGCCGGGCATGTGCTCAAGTGTCTGTAAAAGAGTTCCAGAGTGACTGCAGTTTGTGGGAGCAGTTGACTGAAAATACTGTGCAGGAAGAAGCTACTGGAAAGCGCTGAAGTTGTGCAACTGATCTGCTGCTGAATTGTGAAATTAATCTCAACAGAACCACACCGTTAACTCCCCCAATGGGACCCTTTGTACACCCCAGTACCTGGAGTACACTGTTCACCCAATCCTGGATCTTCCTCTTTCCCTCCCCGCTCCTCCTTCCCTTGTAGAAGAAATGTAAATGGTTGTAATTGAACAACATGGTAGTTAAAGAAATTTGCATTAGTTCTTTTTTTTACATACATTCATCTAACTAATAGAATACTAATCAATGCATACATGTATTTTTGGTTTCCTATCATCAAGGGAAAACTATGAGAATCACATTCCCTTTTTTGGGTGTTTATTTGTGAATTATATCCATATAAATGTGCATGATTAAAATATGTTGGACTGAGAAATGTGGACAAATACAAGTCAGCGGAAAAAATATGTTTAAGAATTTTATATTAAGAAAAAATAAATGCAGAAGGCATATGTCAGGAAACGTGGGTACCAAAATACATATGAATTTCTATGCAGGAACACACACACACAAATGCACACACATGTCTTGGAATCACATTTAAATATTCATAAAAGACTGCCGAAAGAATTTTGAGAAACAGAATGAAAATGAAATGACTACAGAAGTGGTGATGCATGTAAATAGAATATCTTCCATTTCAGTCTTTCCATCTACTATGCATCAGCCATCTATATGTATACCAGCTATTATGATGACATATATTTTACTGCACCATCTAAACATTACTTTTTTGATAAGTCCAAGAAAACAGGGTTTAAAATGGGACTGCGTCAACAGGAGCAGGATGAATCACGTCAGGATCCCTGGAGCAAGAGGTGATGTTGTAGTTCAGCGTGATGCTAACGGTGTTACTACTGGTAGGAGGGAGAAGCGGGCTGCACAGGTGTTGGAAGAAGAGCAGCAGCGAAAGCAGATTAGGGAAATAATCATGGCTCCGAGCGATTCTGAAACCTTTGAAGGTTTCTCCAATTGTGAGATGGGGGATGGGGAGGAATGCAAGGGAGTCAAGCGGGTTACTCGCGACTCAGAGTCTGATGGGGAAGAACAAAGGAAGCGTATCCATGATATACCTACCGCTCCTACAGAGGACGAAGATTTCATGGGCTTTGAAAGGAGTGATAGGTCTGCGAGTGACATGGGGGAAGAGGATGGGATTGATTGAACCCATGTACAGGAGATTAGGGATATCTGTAACCAACCCACTTCCAGCGATGACTTTGAGGGGTTTACAGAGGAATGGCAACCGGGGAGCACTTGGCAAGGTGTAAGTTTTGACAGACACTGGCAGAGGTGAAGGGATGGGCGCTCGGGTTCAGCTGCAGGGAATGGGGCAGCTAAGAGCGATGATGAAAGGGTGGGGAGCTCCTCATCCTCTGATGAGAAACTTTAGGATAAAAGTGAGTATGGTTTGCATGACTCTTTGCAGAAGGCAAAGTGTCTCTTTTGGGGTGTGAATCTTTTTTGCTGCCAATTCTTGAGCTTGGGTCCTTGGACTACAGATTCCTGTGTCCCTGTGCTTACTTCTTGTGACTCTGCAAACTACAACTTCTACTCTACGGCTTGACTCCGGACCGCGTTGGGACAACGCGCTTTTGTTTCTTGGACTTTGTTTAGCTGTTTACATCATGCTATGACTTCGGACCGTTTTGGGAACTGTGTTTTTGCCTGCTTCTAGTTTGCTTTTGTATCTTCTGTGAACTGTGTGAGTTTAAAGCGGATTGCTGAATACCTCAATTAAACCGGATTATACGCCAGAATAATCCAGGTTATATTTCAGTTCCTTTTTTCACTTTGTTTTTGATATCAACTCTTTCTTTGCACTTTTAGCACTCAAGTAAGTGCTTCAAAGACTATTTTGTGAATAATAAAACTGTGTTTGAACTCTACATTGTGGGTTGGGCTCCTTTAAGGCTTCTGGGTCTTGACAGTTGAGTTTAGTAATCTTCCAGTCATCATTCCAATAATCTTCCAAAGGCCATCCTCCTTTGTTTTATCCTTTAATAGTGGAAAATATTAAGGGCTTCATTTCATATGAATATGAAAGTGAGACTTACCCTCCATATCCCAGTTTGCTGCAAAAAAAAAAATCCTACTTGTCATTCATTACAGTAACGATGACCCTTGTGCAGAAATCAATGTGTGGCATACAATTTCACTGTAGTAGCATTTTTAACTCAGCTGTGAATAAACTGGCACCTGAAGTGGGAGGATCAAATTGCCCCTGAAATTAGATTTAGAATATTAATTTTATTGTCCAAAGTGACTTCTTATTCTCTCACGTGCCCCTGTCAATATATTGATTGTAACTCTTTGGGTTTATGATAATGAAAGGCAACAGTATTGTGAAAATATCCTAAACAGCAGATTTACTTTATAAGTATAGCATTATGACCCTTTGCCTTATTGCACTGAGCATGTTTTGAATCAATGGGACCTAAGAAAGTTAATTAAAATTGCATGAGCGCTTTTTTTGTACTCAGTGAGAGCCAGAGGCCTAATTGTAAGGCTATTTTTAGTACTATAGCTATCTTTATAAATAATAGAAACAAATCAGATCACTGCTATTTAGTCGGTTCAACCTTCAAGGAACTAAAAACATAAAAAGCAAGATATCTAAGAATCCAAACAAAGTTTGTCATATTTTCAGAACTTAATCGTTTTTATTTATGCAATGATATTTGAATACTGTATATACTCGAGTATAAGCCTAGTTTTTCAGCTCTTTTTTTAGGCTGAAAAAGTCCCCCTCAGCTTATACTCAAGTCAAGATTATTTATTATTTTACTCTCTTATTATTATTATTATTATTATTTGTAATACATTTATAATTTTACTCTATTAGTATTATTATTTTACGTTATTATTGTTATTACATTTATTATTTACATTATTTTACTCTAACATTTACATTATTTTAATCAATAATAATAATAAATGTAATAATTTATTTTTAGTAATAAATTATTACATTTATTATTTTTTCTCTTTATTATTATTGCAAGGATACATAAGCACATTTACATTGAAGAAGATGAAAATAATGGTTTCATCAGAGTTGGAAAGTTATCTTAAATTACAGTTTTATGTAAATATTCAAAAACATTGGAGCTACTGATACCTCAATCAATGTAATTTTATTGGTATCTATTTTTATTTTGAAATTGACCAGTACCTGCTGCATTTCTCACCCTCGGCTTATACTTGAGACAATATGTTTTCCTGTTTTCGGGGGGTAAAATTAGATAATTCGGCTTATATTCGGGTCAGCTTATACTCGAGTATATACGGTAATACTTTTTTTGTATTACTATCTAGAGTCTGGTACTAAATTTGTATCATATGAAATGAAGCCCTGGTACTAAATCAAACGCAGATATAATCCTTAGAACCTGCTCTTTAACTACCAGTATTCACTTTTCCACATAATTACCAGACAATTGGATACATTTCTGCCAACAATGAACAAGTTTTCTGAAGCCTTCACAGAAGGAGTCGACACTCTGTTTCCGCAATCCATTGTGCACATATCTTCCGATAGCCAAGCAAAGCAATAGCGTGACCCACAAGTTCTTGTGAAATGCTGATTATGCTTGAAATTTATCTCTGAGTGATATGACAATTGTCCTAAATCAACCTGTCAACCTTTTGCTTGTGAAACTCAGTGGTTGCTGTCACAGGATGTCCAACTCTTTGTTTGTCATGCAAGTCAGATGTTCCCACCTCAACATCTTTATACTTACTCATCCAACGACATACAGTACTCACATCAACACAATCACCATAAACAGCTTGCATTCTCTGATGAATCTCCTTTGGGGTGACACCTTCTGCTGTCAAAAATTCAATGACTGCATGTTGCTTAAGTCGCATTGACCAACTGTCTGAGCAGGGTTCCATACTTTGTACTTTAAGAACACAACTGTTTAATGCTAAGGCTTTCCGCCAAAATGGAACTGTAGCGGAGAGTCTACTGAACAAGCCAGTACCTGCCGCATACCAGTACTGCCATCTGTTGAGAAATTACGTAGGTGGAGGCATTACTTTTCATTCAACCCCCATACAAGTTCAAACACCTTTTAAAGTGTTTGTCAGCATGAAGTTTGAGGAGGATTCTTCATGACAATTTAAAACTGCATTGCAAATGATTTGTCTAATGTGATTTTTAAATCCATTAAAACACACTGCTTTATTTTTCAGAAATATATGCTTTTTTCCCCTAGAAAGCTTCATTCATTTTATAACCCTTCAGAACATAGATCTTTATGCTCCATCCTGTACAAAGACCCTGTGAACCTTCTATATGAAACTGAAATAATTTTGAGAACATGAGAACAGTGTATGTTCACAAAAGCAGCATCTAGAAAGATATAGTTGTCCTTATGTTATTACGAATTCCCAATGGCTGTTAATGGTCATTGCACTTCTCTTGTTTGTTTTAAGGCTGCTACCTTCCTGCACTTCATGGCATTTTATTTCTGCTATTTATATTTGGCCTGTGTACTTATCTTTATTTATCTGCCAACTGAGAATAGTACTGCATGCATCTGTCAACTAAACTCAAATCTGCACATGCCTATACCACAATATTTCTCCTTTTTAGATGTCGCAAAGCACTGCTGGTTTTGGAGCAAAAAAAAAAATCACATTTGGTGTATTTGTTATTTAAAAATTATGGATCCTAAATAAAAACTAATTTGGCACTAGACAAGTAACCAGGAAAAGAATTATGAGGAACAGTTCACTGATCATACACCCAACAATGATTATGAAAAGAATATTTCATTCAGGAACAGACAAAGGAAATTAGCACAACAATTTAGTGATAATATTTCAAAGACTGGACACCATAGTAGAGGAGAGCTAATCCATCTCATTATTGTTCAGATAGGTTTTCAACAGAGCCAGAAAAGGGAGGAGAAGCTGTGGCTGTATTGAACTAAAATCTAGTCAGTGAACTATATGATAAGGAATATATAATAACTAGTGGTCTCCTGCCATGCGTTGCTGTGGCCCAGTCTGGTGATATGGAAAATAAAGTAATTAGAAAGTGTCTGTTTCTAATATATGTAATGTCTTTATGCTTGAGGGTAAACCGTATTTCTTGCTGTTTCTTTGACAGTGTTGACGTAGAGATTGTCTGGTTTGCCTACTCTGGAACATGGAACATATAATTGTCCATCTTTTGGAGTCCCTTTCAAATCTATAATACTTTATCTCTGTGTGTGCAAATCATATCAGTCTATCTATATCTATGGCTGGATGGCTCTCTGTCAGGAGGGCTTTGATATGTTTTCTTGCCCTGGTGAAGGGAGTTGGACTGGATGGCCTTAAGTATTTTCTGTTGGTCAGGGGGTTCTGTGTGGGAAGTTTGTCCCAGTTCTGTCATTCGTGGTGTTCATTCAGAATGGTCTTTGATTGTAGGTGAACTATAAATCCCAGTAACTACAACTCCCAAATAGATACGTTTTATTGATTGGCCTATTGGCCGTATCAAAACATTTAACACATAACACATTTAACACATAGTCATACAACATACAACGCTCGGTATAAGAGAGGTTAAAATAAAAGAGGTTAAAATAAACAAACTGTTGGCAGATCCCGTTCAGGTCAAATATCTGTGTCACCTCCACAGTTTACCCCAATTGATTCTAAATGTGCAATTCTCAGCTGTGTTGCTTTGAATAGAAAAAGGGCTGTTTTGTGTGTTATTTTAGGATTCTGGCTGGCCAACAAAAATGAAGTTTTAATATGTGGATCCCAGTGTGTTTTGTGAATAATGTATGGTCCAAGGCAGTGGCCTCTCTCTTTCTTATACAGCTCACAGTTGAACAGAACATGTGTGATATCCTCCATCTCTGATGCTCCGCAAATACAAACTTGATCGTTGTATGGGACCTGATTAAACCTTCTGTGCTTGACCATTGACTCCAGCTGCTCAAAACGAGCTCTGGTAAATACCCTCCTGAGGTGTTTTGGCATATCTGCCAAGGTCTATTTCCCCCAAACTCCATCTGTGTTCACATTTGGGCATATGGAATATTCATGCCAAGTTTGGTTTGGATCCATCATTGTTTGAGTCTACAGTGCTCTCTGGATGTAGGTGAACTATAACTCCCAAACTCAAGGTCAATGCCCACCAAACCCTTCCAGTATTTTCTGTTGATCATGGGAGGCCTGTGTGCCAAGTTTGGTTCAATCCCATCGTTGGTGGAGTTCAGAATGCTCTTTGATTATGGGTGAACTATAAATCCCAGAAAATACAACTCCCAAATGACAAAATCATAATTTTTGGAGTGATTGTCACTCCTTGTGTTGTGAGACGTTTTGCTGCCAAATTTGGTGTGATTTCGTTCATTGGTTCTTTTGTTTTTAAGGTACTCATTATGCAACAGAGCATTTTTATATAGAGAGATTAGAAGCATGCATCCATAATGGTAATGCCTCCTTCTACACAGAGACATCTCAGTAGCTACGTCAGTTGGAGATTCATTCTCAGAAACAACAGATGGGGTTGTGAATCTATTACCTGGACTGTGCCATGCTAGATGCGTAGGTGGAGATTTGTCCTTTGAATGTTTTCCTATACAACAGCCACAGAGGGACTTGTATAAAAATATAGATGCAGGAGAAGGGGATAGCTAGAGGAAACCTTACATCTAATCTGTTATTTTCCTATGTAAAGAAGCATCTGTTTTGTTTTGGTTTTCGGGAGCATAAAACAACATGAGCCTTCACTTGCAATCAAAGGCACTAAACCACATAACTGATGAGGACAGGTTTCTGTTGTCACAAATGCCCTATGTCTTTTGAAAGGAGCCTTGTCCATGATAAATTAATAACTACATCCAACATTTCATGACTGCAGATTTGTATGGATAGTGCTGTGTATGTTGCGTCCTAAAAATCTATGTATATAATAAAAGTCAGTGTTTGTATGCGGAGGGATTGGCTGCCACTTTCATATTGTGTATGTGACAGCATTCTGATTGACCTGCACGGGTGATGGACCTGGATCAAACTTAGCACACATAACCCCCATGTTCCCTTTTACGTCCTGGTGAGGTTTGGGGGAGGATGGACAAAGGTTGATGGCATTTGTAGTACTTTCAAACCCATTGGTTCCCACAGACCACTGTGGCCCCCAACAAAGACAGATAAAGATCAAGGTTGGCACACAGAGCCCCCATGATCTACTCTACATTCTACTGCAGTTTTGAGGAGGGCGGACCATGGATGATGGGACTTCAAGTACCTCTACTCACTTCCTGAGACTGCTGCGACCCTCATCCAATGACCGATCAAGACCAAATTAGGCACACATAAGCCCCTTTACGTCCTGGTGACGTTTGGGGGAGGACAGACAATGGATGATGGGATTTGTAGTACTTTCCCACCCTTCAGGTCCCACAGACTACTGGGGCCCCCAACAAAGACCAATAAAGACCAAACTTGGCACACAGAGCCCTCATGACTCACTCTACATCCTGGTGCGGTTTGGAGGAGGAAGGACCACAAATGATAGTACTTGAAGTACCTTCACTCACTTCCCAAGACTGCTGCAACCCGCATCCAATGACTGATCAAGACCAGACTTGGCACACAGAGCCCCCATGACCCACTCTACTTCCTGGTGCTGTTTGGAGGCGGATGAACCATGGACAATGGGACTCACAGTACCATCACTAACTTCCTGAGACCACTGTGAGCCACATAAATGACTGATAAAGACCAACCTTCGCACACAATGCCTTTCTCAAATTACCCGGGCAGCGCCGGGTCCCCAAGCTAGTGTTAAAATAAAAATCAGAGTCCAGGAAATACAAATATTGCACCAAGAAAACTGGATTGTCTATGGTACATTTCATGCAAATTGAGGACATGAATAGAATTTCTTCTGTTTTGCATCTCCTGTCCTAAAACACTTTACTGTGTTTGCTTTTTACTGTGCTAGTTATGGAGACACTAAAGGCCTAGTCCTAACCTTTGGTAGTCTTTTTTTTACTTATCTCTGACTTTTGAGATCTCAACAAATAATTCATAAACTTCTGAGAACCTCTCTACAATTTGCAAGCCATTTTAAAAGTGAAGAGTAATAGGAAACAGAATCCTAGTTGTGCGTTTCACATTCTTTCTCTGTTTAGTAATCCCAAGGAAGTGAGCATCCTCTTCTTACAGAGATGTTCTACGTGGAAATGTTTCACTTTCCATTGGCTTTCTCTGAGTCATATTGCTTAAATGCTACCTTGTTTCCAAACTAGCCTTTGGCGTATTTAAGTGCATTCTGAGGTTCACACCAATCTGCCTGTAAAATCAATTGTATTGATTTTTTCTGTTTGCTTTAAGGAATGCACCAACTGAGTTTAAATACCATCTGATTCAGCATCACCTTTCACATTGCTTATACATGTATGTAATTTGCATTTTCTTGCTGTAATTTCTGAATGACTGATTATATATATATATATATATATATATATATATATATATATATATAAGCTGTACCCGCCACGCATTGCTGTGGCCAACCTTCCCTCCCTCTTTCTCTCCTTCCTTCCCTCCCTTCCTTTGCTTATTTTCTTTCCCTACTTATTTCTCTTCCTGTTTCTTCTGTCACTACCTGTTTCTTTCCTCCCTTTCTTTGCTCTTTGGTTACATCCTTCCTTCTCTCTTTCCTTCCTTCTCTCTTTCCTTCCTTCTCTCTTTCCTTCCTTCCCTCTGTCTTTCCTTTAACTTTTTTATTTCCTTTTGCCCTTCATTCCCTACCTTCCTTTCTTTCCTTCCTTTTCTCCTTCTCTCCGTCCTTCTTCCCCTCTTTCTCTTCCTCCTTCTCTCTTTCCTTCCTTCCACCTTTCCCTCCTTCATTCCTTCCCTCTTTCCCTTTCTCTCTCGATCTACCTGTACAGAACAGATATGGAGATGATTTTTGCCAAAGTATTATCTACAACAGTCAAAAGTGAAACATAAGCTCATCTAGTCATGCTGTACATCAATTCCGATTTCATTGTAATAATCATTTATTATCACTTCTCAAATATGCAGATATGTAATCTGAAAGGAATATTTGCCTTTGTATGTATAAACCCGGAGCCCCCGTGGTGCAGTAGGTTAAACTGCTGAGCTGCTGAGCTTGTTGATGAAAGGTCACAGGTTCGAATCCAGGGAGCGGCATGAGCTTCCGCTGTCAGTCCCAGCTTCTGCCAACCTAGCAGTTGGAAAAAAAGCAAATGTGAGTAGATCAATAGGTACTGCTCCGGCGGGAAAGTAACAGCTCTCCATGCAGTCATGCCAGCCACATGACAGGTGTCTACGGACAACTCTGGCTCTTCTGTTTAGAAATGGAGGTGAGCATCAACGCCCAGAGCTGGGCATGACTGGACTTAATGTCAGGGGACAACATTTATCTAACCTATGTATAAACCATCTTAAGTCCTTTGGGGGTGATAAGGTGTTCTAATAATATAGTTTATTATTTATTATTCCCTTCCAATAAAAATATGAATCGTACCATTTTTACACCATAATAGATGAATAAGAAAAATCAAGTCTGTGGCAAGCCTAAAAGTTTTGCGAAGTTTTGGTGTGTTAAATTTTGAAGGTTAAACATTATTATGGTTGCCAAGACTTCTAATGGGCCTAGCGTGGAAGAAATCCAAACTGTAAATGTACTTGCTGAATCTGGGTACCTTAAACTATTTCAGGTTTGATGGTTTTCCACTGAATATGCCAAGTATTTCTTGACCTACATTTCTAGCAATATCTCTTCATTTTAACTGTGGATCAAAATGCTTCATCACATTAGAGAATGAATCCACTTTAAATCTGGTTGCTGCCTTTAGGGAGAAGCCTTTAACAGCCTCAGTAAACTACAAACCCCAGAATTCTGCAGGAGGGAGAAACCGGATTTAATGTGGATTCATTCTCTAGTGTGATGAGGTCTAAAGACTTGAACAATCAATCACTTCAATTCTATGTGACATTTAAAATCCGGCCACAGCTAGTTCTTAGAAAGGGATTATTTTATAACTTAATAGTGATTGCCATCTCTCAGTAATATATAAATGGCCATATCTGAGTTATCATTTGTAAAATCCATTACTGAATGATCTTCTTCAAACTACAGAGACAGTGTATGCATATATGAGAGAGTTCAATATATAGATAGGACTCCAGATCATATAAATTTGTTTTTGGTTAAGAGTTATTGACAGCAGTGTGTCATTAATGCCTTGAATCCTCTTTGGGATAGAAAAAGGTGGGGTAGAAATGCCATAAATAAATAAATAAATAAATAAATAAATAAATTCTAGGCATGCAGTATTATATTAACCAGAATATTTTTAATGACAAAAACTTTTACAGACTTATTCAGAACCTCACCTAAGGTTTTCTGATGAAGTGGAACTGTCAGGAATCACTTCACACCACATTCTTAAAACATCACAGTCTGTCACTGCTTCAGAGGAATGCAATCATCTTCCAAAGACTATAACAATATGGATGTATCTTTTATTGCTGCATCATATCCATTGGTGATGACATTCTTCGGCAGATGGGGGAAAAACTGGCAAATAGCCATCAGATTTAAAAAAAAAATAGTAATCTATTTCCTGCCATCTCTACTTTGCATGTAAAATCCAGGTCTTAAATTGTAGAGTCAGCAGTGATGAGACTCCCCAAGGTTTAAGGACCAATAATGTCTTGGACTTTCCCAGCCTAATTGTATGTTATACTGGCATGCAATGAAATTGTATGAAACACTTGGGGTGATTTAATCGGAGAAGCAGTAGACAAGTGAGCTTATACAAGGGGTATTTTTTAAGTAAGGTCCGTTTTGTTGTAGACACTAGTAGTCCGCGTGCATACCGCAATGAGCGTGTGTGTCGTGTACCGGCATGCCTCGGGAACAACTGCGCTCAGTTTCCGCTCTGTAACTAACCTGTACGGTTCTGTTCTGTGCTTTAAAAATGTTTAAGACTATCAACTCACCTGCCGCATGTGAGGTTCGCTCAGTGATACGGTTTTTGTCAGCAAGGAACCTGCCTGCTGCAGAAATTCATCGACAGATTTGTGAAGTGTACGGTGATACTGTTATGAGTGAAAGCAAAGTGCATAAGTGGGTACGGCAATTCAAAGATGGACGTGACAACGTCCATGATGAGGACCACTCCGGTCGCCCTTCTTTGATTACAGATGGCAGTGAACTCTTGGTTATCGAAGCAGGCGGCAAGTTTTTATGAAGAGGGTATTTTAAAATTGGTTCGGAGGTATGATAAGTGTTTGAACAAACTTGGCAACTATGTCGAAAAATAGAGTGAAGTATGCACTTTCTGAAAATAAATGTACTTTTTTGAAATAAACTTTCATTGTGTACTTATGTTCCAACGGACCTTACTTTAAAATACCCGTCGTACTTTTACTTCTGAACCTCCACACACAACCCTTTTCTCCAGTCCGTTTTCTGCCCTCTGAATCTATTCCCAATCACATATCCCACCTGTAAACAATAGTTTTCCTCTGTCCAATTCACCTCTTGAAAGTTCTCCCTGACAATTGATGCCATTTTGTTAGGATCCACATTGTAACTCAGGAGGCACTTACTGCAATATGTAATGGGATTAGCCTGAACACACTAATGTCTTCCAGGCCAGTTCTACAGAGGCATTATAAAGCAGTTTGGAGGTGGATTAAAAGGGGAAAAAATCAATATGCACCATCTACACAGAGACCCCAGAAACCAGTTTTAGGCTGGGACCATGGCTACCTTATCCAATGAATGTAGATGGAACCAAACCCAGATGTTTCTTTCCTTACCCATTCTGCTGAAATGCTGTGATGCATATCTCCATGTCTATTTGAATGCATTGATTATTTAGTTTTTAGATCATGACAGGGCATAAGAAAGAACAACAAAGGTGTGGAAAGTGAGAGACCTCATGGGAATGCTGTGGTTTCCTCTACTAAGGGGTGCTTGTTTACCTTGTGACCAGCTATATTTAGTAGTTTATTAGCACTAGCAGTGTCCTGACAAGTCTTGGTCTTGTATCCGAGCAGTGCATGGAATATACGACAGATTTTTTGCCTTATTTCAGATTTTCTGATGATGTTTTTAGTATGCTGTTTCTGGCTTACTATACATTGAAACCACATATAGTTAAAATATTGTGTTCTTTCCATGTTCATCTTCATTCTTGTTATAACTATTCTGCTGAAGTAGTATGTATTCCTTAGGGCAGTCTAGAACTCACGCCGATGAATTGCTGGATAAACATAGGTTAAGGATAAGCATTTCAAAATCAAACAGCTTCAACATGTGAAAGATGCTGGAAGTACAAAATGGTGACATCTTAAATTGTGTAGCTTCTAGTTTGCTTAAAAAGCTACTCTGCTATTCCAGGTTTGAGTGGAGTATGCCAGTGTTGAACTATGAGTCATAGAATCATAGAATCATAGAATCAAAGAGTTGGAAGAGACCACATGGGCCATCCAGTCCAACCCCCTGCCAAGAAGCAGGAATATTGCATTCAAATCACCCCTGACAGATGGCCATCCAGTCTCTGTTTAAAAGCTTCCAAAAAAGGAGCCTCCACCACTTGATTCAGCTGCCACTTGGCTCATCTGCCTATGAAAGGATGGACAAAACAGCAAAATACTTTAGATCTGAACCTCTACAATGGTGTTCTCATTTGTCTATATTAGTTTCTTAATTCAGGATATTTAAGCGGCAGGAAATTTTCAAAGCTTAAGGGATGGTGGTGTTTAAGAACAGGAAACAAAATGGGGCTTTTCCATTTTGCTTATTATGGCTCTCCCTCGAAAAAGCAATTATATGCAGTCCTGTCTCACTTTTGTACAACATAATAAAAATGTTAATTAGCAATCTGCTACTTCATTTCCTCCATCCCACATCCCTTGACCTTGCTTTTAATATTTTATGGCTTATTATATTCCTTTACTCTATTTACAACCTGATCCTGCACATGTGTACTAAGAAGTAAGTTCCACTTATCCAGGCTTATTCACTCAAGTATGTCTGCATACAATTTCTCTCTTTGAAAGTTAACCGTGATACTCTTCAGGCATATGAAATATGAACATCACCTGCCTCTCTTAGCTGAGGACAGCTTGTTGGTCCCCTTTTACTTTGTAGAGAGAATTAATTTAAACACTTAGAAGTTCAAAAGAGGACATAAATTTAAAGCTACATTATATGATAAAAATATTTAGTTCGTTAATTCTGTGGCTTCAGATGCAAAGCGCAGAAAAGGGATTCAGGATGCTGGATCAAGCCTGCTTCATGGATGAAATGAAAAAGGAGAAAAGACATAGCTGTTAGTAGTTATAGCCAGTATCCAACACTGCCATTGTACCCATCAAACCAGTTTCTACAAAAACAAAAACACAGCCAGCATTTCTCTCCAACAGTCTCCAATGTCTTGTAGAAAAACTGCTTTGGTGGATAGGAAATTCATGGGGTTGAAGAAGTACTGAAGTTTTTACATTATCATTAGTGTCATGTTGAATTCAAGTCTGCATCTGTTGTTTTAAAAACAACATAGTAGTTTGAATATGATACAAAACGCAGGTCAGATCATTGCCTGAGGACTACAAGTGTAATTCTTTGTGGATTTTTTTTTCTTGAAGGATGCAACAAGTAATGTTAACATTTTTCTTCTTACTATGGGAAAATGTTTTAAATCCTCCAAGTAGGTCTTCTGCAATAATAAAATCAATCCAAGGCCATGTCTACATATCCACAATAAGATGGACTTATCACTCAGTTGCTGCAACAAATCCACATGATACACAGCTGGCTTTGAAACACAATTGCTGTATCTACATGTACAGAACATGGAGTTTACTCTAGAAGAGTGGTTCTCAACCTGGGGTCCCCAGATGTTTTCGGCCTTCAACTCCCAGAAATCCTAACAGCTGGTAAACTGACTTGGATTTCTGCGAGTTGTAGACCAAAAACATCTGGGGACCACAGGTTGAGAACCACTGCTAAAGAACCTCCAGGGGCACATCTACACTGACCACTTCACATGGATTGAGGACATCTCAAGACTGGAGTGCCCAAATGACACACAGCACATATATGTGCAGGAATGCACATTTAAGTGTTAGCATGTGTGTTTTGGCAATAGATCAGTACATGTAAAATACAAAAGAAAAAAATAATGACAAGACCCAGAAGCCTTAATGATGCCAAACACAATATAAAAGGTCCAAACACAGGTTTATTTGTTACAAAAAAAGGCTTGGAGACACTTACTTCAGTGTCTCAAGTAAGAACTAAGAGTCTGTAGCAAACGCAAAGCGAAAAAAGCAACTTAAATATAATCCGGATTATTCTGGCATATAATCTGGTATAACAGAAACATGTAGCAATCCGCTTGAAATTCACAGTGTCCAAAGAGCATACAAAAACAAGTTGGTAATGAGCAAAAACATTGTCCAAAGGTAGTCCGTAGTCCAAACACTTTCCAAGTAAGGTGAAATAGTCCAAAACACGTAGCCGTTGTCAAACACGATCCGGAGTAAAAAAAATGGGAGAGTAGAAGTCATTACTTATGGAGTTTTAAGAAGTAAACACAGGAACACGGAGCTCTGTAGTCCAAGGACCCAAACTCGAGAATTGGCAGTAACAATGAATCACACACGAAAAGACACTTTGCCTTCTGCAAAGAACCCATTGAAACAAAACCCACTTATATCCTAAAGTTCCTCATCAGAAGATGAGGTGCTCCCCACCCTTTCATCATCGCTCTCAGCTGCCCCATTCCCTGCAGCTGAACCCAGACCCCCATCCCTCCACCTTTGCCAGCGTCTGTCAAAACTTAGATCTTGCCAAGTGCTCCCCGGTTGCCACTCTTCTGTAAACCCCTCTAAGTCATCGCTGGATATCCCTAATCTCCTGAACACAGGTCCAATCAAGCCCATCCTCCTCCCCCATGTCACTCCCAGTCCCATCACTCCCTTCAAAGCCCATTAAGTCTTCATCCTCTGTAGGTGCGTTAAGTATATCACGGATACGCTTCCTTTGAATTTCCTCATCAAATTCTTGTTCGCGAGTAGCCCGCTTGACTCCCCTGCTTTCCTCCCCATCCCCCACAGTCGGAGAAACCCTCAAAGGTTTCGGAATCAGTCAGGGCCATGATTATCTCTCTAAACCGCTTTTGCTGCTGCTCCTCCTCCAACACCTGCGCAGCCCTCTTCTCCCTCCTACCAGTAGTAGCAACATTACCATCACGCTGTACTACAACAAATAATCATAGAAAATACAAAACAATAACAATTAGAATAGTGTAACATTAATATCAATGCAGTGTGAAATACAAATATGATACAGTACAGTAAAATAGTGTAGAAACAATCAGCTTCTAGATAAAATCATTTTAAATAATAAAATATACTTACTTTATTTTTTACAATGGGTGATATCACCTAGCCATAAGTACTAGCCATTTTGGCTGTAGTTCTGCTCTGAGAAAGGAAAGAGTATACTTCACTCTCAGAAGTACCAATGGGGTGGGCTTGAAGAACCAATGCTCTTGACCTCTGATACGTTTAGTAATGTGATCCTTGTCTTAAACAAGATTCCTTTACTCACAGCTCATTGGAGACCACTTGAGATAAAGGCCTTCAAATGATTATGTTCTTTGCCATCTGAGTTAAAATCGTTAGACCAGAAGCCCTGTTGGGTACAGAACAGAGAAGAGAAGAGTGCTGAAAAGCTTTCTTGAACATTTTAATGATCTGGGGTGGTCCAGATAGTAGCTCATTATATTTCTCTTAGAAAACAAGCATGGCTCTTCACATCTCTTTTGGAGTGTGAAATCAAAGGGCTCCCCCTTACTGGGATGGTTCTGAGTAGTCTTGACAAATAAGAAGTATAAAAGAAAAGGTTAATAGCATGCAGAATAAGGGGAGTGTGAGAGAAACCTGCTTTAATTTGTGATTTGAAGCATTTCATGTTGCTTTTATAAGGTTTTGCTTCATTGTGTGCAATAAACTCCCTCAAGGTTGAGAATTATTCTTATTAGCATGGTTTTCAGCTGCTCGATTTCAGTCTCTGTTTCGTAGACTGTTCACAAATGCATTTGTCTGCAGCAGATTGTTCTGAAAGATGTCCTAATAAAGTTTGCCCATGTTCTCTTCTTGTGGTGCTTGAAGACTTATTTATTCCTTTTATAGGCACCATCTGTCCTAATGAGGTGCTAACAATTTTTGTTGTGCAGTATATCTTCCTCTTTTTATATTATAATAGAGCTGGTGTTGCTGTGTTACTACCTTTTGGTCCACCAATAGTATTGCTGAGAAAATAAGCACTGAAATGAAGGGCTTCTAAGCCAAGAATATCATATGGTTGCACTAGATGACTAGATAATGGTTGCACAAGCTGACTGGCACAACCTGGGGATCACAACCAGACACAGTGAAGACATCTGCCTTTGCGCTATGCTACTCTGCTGCTGAGTACACATGCCCAGTGTGGAACACATCTCACCACACTAAAACAGTGGATGTGGCTCTTAATGAGACAAGCCGCATTATCACGGGATGTCTGCGCCCTACACCACTAGAGAAATTACACTGCTTAGCCAGTATTGCACCACCTGACATCCGCTGGGAAGTAGCAGCCAATAGTGAAAGGACCAAGGCAGTGACATCCCCAGCTCATCCCCTTGTGTGGGTATCAGCCAGCACGTCAACAACTTAAATAAAAAAATAGTTTTCTTCGATCTACAGAGACACTCGCTGGAACACCTCAGCAAGCGAGAGTCCAAAAGTGGCAGGCTCAAACCCAGCACCTCAATCCGTGGGTGATACCAGATGAGAGACTCCCTCCTGGGCACACAGAAGACTGGGCGACTTTGAAGGCGCTAAACGGACTGCGCTCTGGCACCACGAGATGCAGAGCCAATCCTAAGAAATGGGGCTACAAAGTTGAATCCACAACATGCGAGTGTGGAGAAGAGCAAACCACAGACCACCTGCTGCAATGCAACCTGAACCCTGCTACATGCACAATGGAGGACCTTCTTGCCGCAACACCAGAAGCACTCCAAGTGGCCAGATACTGGTCAAAGGACATTTAATCAACTACCAAGTTTGCAAAATTTGTGTTTTTTTTATCTGCCTGTTTGTTTTGTTCTGTTAGAAATGTAATACAATGGAATGGTTGCTGATGACACGATAAATAAAGACTAGATGACCTAGAAAATGCCTAGAGAGGACTTCTTTTGTCAGATATGCACAAATGAAACCATAGATACTGGTACCATCGGTAATTGGGGGCATACTGCATATTAGAATAATCGCCAGGCTCCAATAAGATCTGTCTTTATCAGTGGAATCTGGGGGGAGTATTCTACATTGGCCATTGCAGTTCCCTTTGAACCCCCAAAATCATTCCTAATGAGCTAGAAAACTCTATGGAGCTCATTTGCAGCCAGTACTGTGGACTGCAGGAAAGAGAAAACATGCAATTGGCTTTAAACTGCCATTAGTAACACATTTCCTGTCATGATGGGAATAGAAAATTAATAAAGGAAGTGCAAAAATGTAAGTATGTGTAAAGGAATGGGAGATTTGAGACCGAAATTAAAAGGAAGTTTGGAGATGGCAAATACAATATTTAATAAGAAGAAATACTTTGCATCCAAACGAATCAGATGAAATGATGAGGATAAAAGATAAAATGTCGAAAAGAAGTTTACTGAGTCTGATAAAGGAATATTTCTCTGCACCGACACAGAAGATAAGGTTAAAATAAAAGGAAACGGGAGGTGGCAAATGCAGCATTCAAGATAATGTCTCAAATGGTGAAGCCTAGTTTAATTTAATCTACGCACAGAGATTATTGCCAAAATCTCCCCAAGGGAATTATATCTTTACTCCCTTACCCAGTTGAACTGCACCATGCCTATTGACAGAGGTGACCCTAGGTAATTTTCAACGGTAAGCAAACAGTATTTTGGCACACACACACACACCCAACCAATCACTGATACATATTTTCTGTTCATCGTGGGAGTTCTGTGTGCCATATTTGGTTCAATTCCATCATTGGTGGAGTTCAGAATGCTCTTTGATTGTAGGTGAACTATACATCTCAGTAACTACAACTCGCATATGTCAAGGTCTATTTTCCCCCAAGAGCTCCTCAAGAGCGCCCCTGGGCAAAATCAACTATACTGCAAATGCTTACTTTGCATAAAGGGTTGAGCCACCCCTGCCTATTGGTGTTATTCTTAATTGGAGAGTAGGATTGTGTATTATCTCTACAGGGGGATCTACATTGATCAATTATCTGGGCTAATCTGGCATGTTCAATTGGGTCAGCGGAATGGGTCAGCATCTTTCCACTGACCACAGCAGAGGAATAAGGAAGTCCCAAAAACCCAATGGAGCCAAACATGGTTTTGTGCCACTGGGTGGCCACCCTTACCATCCCATCCCATCCCATCCCATCCCATCCCATCCCATTCTCCATGTTACAGACCACTGAGACATGGAGGATGGGAGGGGGTGGTAAGTTAATTTCGCAAGCCACTCAGATTCTCTTTAATATTTCCTTCTGATATAAATGAATTACTTTTAGCATTGCTAAATTGTGTGCCTCTGCATGTACTATCTATTAAGACAGTGATCAAGTGATCACTCACACTGTTTTTATACTCAAAGATCCATTCTTTTATCATTTTTTTAATTCTTTTTAATATACTTTTGGTCATAGACCAAAATAAATATTTTTTTTATAAAATAGTTTTTATTAAATTTTCAAGTATACAAAGATATATATACAAGTATACAAAGTCTTATCTATAAGTGTTTAATAGAAGATTTAAAAAGGAAAAGGAAAAAAAGATGTGGGAGTGGTAGAGAATGATAGGGAGGGGAAGAAACGAAACCAAAAGAAAGAAAGGAAATAGAGGAAGGAAAGAGAAGAAGAAAAAAGAATAAAGGGAGAGACATCAGTAACAAAACCTCCCCCCTTCCCTAATGTGGCTTTCAAGATTTCTCTTACAACAGCTCTTCGGAGTTGTTTCTTTTCTAGTTTGCAGGCATCAGTGTTTTCACTTTTCTTTCTTTCTCCTTTCCTTCCCTTTCCTTCCCCTCCCCTCTCTTCTCTCTTCTTCTCCATTACATCCTTTCTTCCTTACTTATTCTCTTCTCTTTCCATCTTCTCTTCTTCTCCTCATCAGTCAACTTGTCTTTATTTCTTTTCTTTTCTGTGTTCCTCTTGTTTCTTCTTCTTCTTCTTCTTCTTCTTCTTCTTCTTCTTCTTCTTTTTTCTCTTTTCTTCTTCCTCCTCCTTTTTTTCCTTTTCCTCTTCTTCTCCTCTTTAATTTCTTCTTTTTTTCCTTTGCTCTCATTTTATTCTTATTCTTATTTTTATTATTCTTTATTTATCATATTATTATTCCTATTCCTCTTACTATCAGCTGAGATCATATTAATATCTTTATCTTGTTTTCCTTCAGCCATTCTTTAATAGGGTTCCAGTCTGTTGCTTTGACGGGTGTATTTCGTAAGGATGCTAGTATGTATGTAAACCGATCCATGTTCATGGTATCCATTATCTTCTCCAAACATTCTTCCTTTGTCGGGATTGCGGTTTGTCTCCATACTCTAGCCAATTGGATGCGAGTTGCTGTCGTTAGATAGATAAATAACTTATCAGTCTCCTTGTCCCACTTAAATATTTGATAGGCGTATGCCTAAAATGCTAGGTGTTTTTCAACCCTCCTTGAGATAAATTATCATTCTCAATAGGTTGCCATTTCAGAGATAGTCCCTGTTTTGCAGTTTAAGAAGAGGATTCCCCCCTCCCCCTAAATTTCCCTTGTGTAAATCTCAGCTGTTAGATTTCACTTATTGGGAAAAATCTGATTCCAGTTTGACTTTAGGCTTGAAAAATATGAGCACCAAAAGGCCTCAAGCAAGAATATAAGTTTGTGAGCCTGTAAACCTGCAATTGTTTGCCAGATGAGGAAACTGATGACCTCTCCTCCCCTAAGCTTCACCAGCATCCCTTCAAGTTTCTAGAGATGATAGTGTGTTTACAGGGGCTGCTCAACCATTACGCAAAGTAAGCATTTGCAGTATAGTTGATTTTGCTCAGGGGTGTTCTTGAGGCACTCTTGGGGGAAAATAGACCTTGACATATGCAAGTTGTAGTTACTGAGATGTATAGTTCACCTACAATCAAAGAGCATTCTGAACTCCACCAATGATGGAATTGAACCAAATATGGCACACAGAACTCCCACGATGAACAGAAAATATATATCAGTGATTGGTTGGGGGGGGGGGGGTTGTGTGTGCCAAAATACTGTTTGCTTACTGTTGAAAATTACCTAGGACCACCTCTGTGTGTTTAGCAGTCCAGTTCAGAGGTCACAAGAACTTGATAAAATGACATGTGGCTCTTCTAATTTGGTTTTTCAGTGTGCATCATAGTTGGTCAGTTACAAAATAAATATTCCCCAGTCTAGAAAGAAAGATTGTCTGTTTTTGTTTTGTTTTTTGTTTTTTAAAGTTATCCAGTAGAGGTCACATCCACATGAGAGGCACATTATAATAATATCAAACATACTCATAACCTGCTGCTTGTGCTCCAAAGTATTCCACCTGATAAGGCTGACCTTGTGCTGCTTAAGAGTAAAGTTAGTCTTTCAAATCCCTACTGGAGTATCTACCTGGCAGTTATATTGCAAACCTGAAGATGCCCCTGCCATCTCTAACATTGACATCAGAATTTTTTTCCTGTCCATGATAGGTCTGACTTACCTATGAGCCATTTTCCTTCATTCTTGTTTCACAAAGAGATTTTTGCAGTATTTTTCCTTTTACGTCTCTTGTTTGTTGGCATTTTTAAGATGCAGAGAAAACACCTGCATTTAAATAACAATGCTTGCCAAAGGAAATTACTATTTCAATATTGTTACAAATACGTCAGGTGGGGGAAAATAAAGTTACTGTACCAGTGTAGCTTTTACATGTTAATTTTCTAATCTTAGATGGTTGACAGTCTTTGTTGTTTATATTTTGCATGAGCACCCCTGCCTTCCTTGCTATCGGCTTATTCTTTTGTACGAAAGATATTGGCACAGCTGCTCATAAATATACATAGAGGTGCATCAGTTTTTTTCTGCTATTCCATTTAACAGCTCCATAAAAATACATTGTAACTTGAAAGCTTTGCATAGGTCAAAATTACTGGGATGCTAAATACCCTGACCATGTGAATCTACATGAACATCACATATGATGCTATTAACCGGAGGGAGCCTAAATCCCCATTCAAGTATTTGTGTTTCTGTTTTAAAAAGGTGGTCGGTGATGTCTGGGTAGAGCATTATTTTGTTCCATCATTATGATAAACAGGGTTTCTGCAAAAGTACAATATTACAGATCTTGGGTTTGCAAAGTTGGATATGAAACACTAAGTTCAAAAGAGAGTCGGAAGAACATCAGATGGTAGCCAAGGAGAAAAATCCAAAGAGAATGACTTCATCTCCAAGTGGTATGTAATTATTTTCTCTTTGGGTGCATCCACACAGGGTGGAAAATGCATGCCCTCCCACGTTTTTACCTGCTTTGTGCTAGCAGGACATCTGGACACCCCCCCCCCCCTTTCCCCAGAAAAGCACAAGCCTTCTGGGACATGTGTGGACTATAATATGGGCCCAGGCCCATAGCCAGGATTTTGATTTGGGGAGGCTGAGTTTGATTCGGGGGGGGGAGGGGGCTGAGTCGGAGTGAAAGAGGGTCTACCCTAGCAAAACTTTTGTATCATTACCCCAATACCCCCATGCATATGGGATATATTGAGCATGGTGATCAGATCATGATATGAATAAACATAACAGTTTAAATAATGTACCAGTAAGGCCTTTTCGCAGACCACCATGAGAATTTCGGGGGGGGGGGGGGTTGAAGCCCCCCAAGCCCCCCTCCCCCCCTGGCTACATGCCTGTATGGGCCCATTCGGTTTTTTAAAACAAAACAAAACCTTGGATGCACATTAAAACCCTTAGTTTTAGAATCATGATCCTAAAATATAGCAGAAGTTACTTTCCAAGTTATCTATAAGTCTATAACAAAAATCCCAAACTCCACAGGGAAGCAATGTCTTTCTTGGGATCAATAAAATGTGCACAGTATGGAGGTAAAGTTTCAGTATATCGAGTCTCTTGATTGGAGAAGATTTTACAACAAGTTGGTAATGGTGTCACAGCAGACATATTGGTATGGTTCATAATTCTAGTATCACCATTTATTAAGGAACATCCTTTGTAGCAGGTTCCAAACTATGGACTCTCTCAGTTGGTTTCCAGATATTGAACTCCTTTTGAAGGAGTTTTCAAAGCTGTAGTCTTGTTAATCTTTAAGAGCATAAGAAGACAAAAAAGGAGGGGAGGAGAAAAAAGAATCTAGCAGCACCTTTTAAACTAACTTTCCTTTTTGTTTAGCATGAACTTTCATGGATATAAATTCAGGTACATTACAGAGTGATATTAAAGCCTTCTGTTATAAAACATAGTTTTACAATTATATGAATGGGATAATGTATGAGGGGTATTTTTTTAAGGTCCGTTGGAACATAAATACACAACGAAAGTTTATTTCAAAAAAGTAAATTTATTTTCAGAAAGTACATACTTCACTCTATTTTTGACATAGTTGCCAAGTTTGTTCAAACACTTATCATACCTCTGAACCAATTTTAAAATACCCTCTTCATAAAAACTTGCCGCCTGCTCTGATAACCAAGAGTTCACTGCCGTCTGTAATCAAAGAAGGGCGACCGGAGCGGTCCTCATCATGGACGTTGTCACGGCCATCTTTGAATTGTCGTACCCACTTACGCACTTTGCTTTCACTCATAACAGTATCACCGTACACTTCACAAATCTGTCGATGAATTTCTGCAGCAGGCAGGTTCCTTGCTGACAAAAACCGTATCACTGAGCGAACCTCACATGTGGTGCGTGAGTTGATAGTCTTTAACATTTTTTAAGCACAGAACAGAACCGTACAGGTTAGCTACAGAGTGGAAACTGAGCACAGTTGTTCCCGAGGCATGCCGGTATGTGCGTGAACTACTAGTGTCTACAACAAAACGGACCTTACTTAAAAAATACCCCTCGTAATAAGGTCAAGAAATATACAAATCATGACCCTTTCAAAGGAGTGTGTAGAGTGATACATGTACTTTGGATCTTTAAAATGGCGTATTAATCTTGGTGTTGAAAAGCCTTTTGCAGAACATTTCAGGTTTCCTGCACATACAATAGGGAATATCGAGGTCACAGTCCCTGAACAGGGAAATTACAAAAAAGGACTACAAAAAGAAGCACCAGATTGAATTATAGTCACATATTCCAATCCAATCCCAGAGGTATGAACAAAGATAATGGCTTCGTGGTGCATTACATATAACAATACAAGAGTCTTTGCTTCTGTACATATAACAAAATAAATTTAAAGAAGGTTCTGAATCGAAGAAAGCTAATCTTTGGTGAGCAGATTTATTGCCTTCACACATCAACACCAACTAACAACGTTGAAGATCAAAAAACCTGTACTACCTTACAGAGCCTTCATAAAATTTAGATAAGGGTCATCATTTGCATATTTCTGGATCCTATTGATTCTAGTCCCTCTCCCACAAATTTATTAATACGCTTTATAAACTGAAGCTTTACTATCACTACTGCATCTGAAGAGGTGGATTAATACCTATAAAATCTTATGCTAAAATAAAAAAAATTGGTTAGTTTTAAAAATGTTGGTAGAATTTGTTTTGTCCTCACCCTGCCTTTCTCCTTTGTATCCTTTTGAAGGAGTAAGCTTTGCATGTTGTTTTTCTATTTGCATTTAAGAGTGTCCTTAATGAATTTTAATAATAATAATAATAATAATAATAATAATACACTTTATTTATATTCTGCTCTATCTTCCTGAGGGGACTCAGAGGGGATTACTGTATGCACAAACATTCAGTGCCTTTTATACAGTAACAACAATGACATACAATAATAATATTTATTTATTTGATCAGTCATATGACCATTTCAAAATGCAACACGAGTAAGACTGTTTTATTCAAGCACCCTTTGACAGCTAACTGGCTGATAAGTGAAAGGGAAGTTGCTTTTACTTTGGTGTGCTTTTAATTTGTTGTGCTTTTGATTTGGTTTTAATATGGTAACATATTTATGGTTTTAGTTGTAAATGTGTATCAATATTACAATTTATTATATTTTTAATTGCATTTTTTTTTTAAAAATGTTTCTGTTAAGTATCTTGAATCCGACTTTTGGGACAGAATTTAAAATAATTTACCTTTCTAAGGAAAAAGTATAATGGAGGTAGGGAATACACAAAAATAGAAAAGATGATAACTCAAAGGGAGACTAAAGAAGAGAATATAACATTAAAAGGCACAGTAAGTGATATCTATAAACTGTTATTAATGAATGAACAGGAACAAGATTATTTGAAGGAAGTATGGGAAACAGACATGGGGGGAAAATGAATAATCAAGAATGGGCAAACATATGGAATATGAGAATACTAAAAATATGTCTATCAGTATTAAAGAAAATTACTATAAAATTATATGGACGTGGTATCTAACCCCTATTAGATTAAATCAGATTGATAAAAAAATATTCAAAACAGTGTTGGAGAGGTTGTCAGGAAATAGGGACGTATCTTCATATGTGGTGGTCATGTTACATTATACAAAAAATTTGGGAAAGCATATTCAAAGAAATAAGAGCAATAATAAAAATAGAGACTGAGATTACACCAAAATTAGCTTTATTACTTATACGTGATAATATAATTCCCGTACAAGAGGAGAAAGAATTGGTTTCTAATTTGATAACAGCAGCTAAATTGTTAATAGCAAAAAATTGGAAGGGAAAAAAAGAAATTCAATTAGGGAAATCTGGAATATAGCGATTAATGATAAGCTAACTTTGCAATATTAAAATTTAAAGGGGCATATGATTTTTGGAAAATATGGGGGAAATTTATTGAGTATGTGTTTAATGAGGGAAAGGGGTATAAGCCAGCAAGAGAAACAATGATATTTTGGAATGGTGAAACAACATGAGTTGGTTGATCCTGGTGAAGGGGGCACAAACTAAGGGGAAGAGGGGGAAAATAGTATAATAATAATTATAAAGAAATACAATATGTATAACTGGATAAAAGGTGTGTGATAGAGTTATATGTAGCACAAGTTGTAATGGAAGCTTAAAAATAATGATAAGAAATATGATCAAAGAAGTTTTTGATGTTTATTTACTGTTAGATTGTATATAATATGAAAAAAATAAAAAAACATATTATAAAAAAGAATAAACATACACATTAAGACTAAAAAAAAATTACCTTTAAAAAAATTGACAAAAATAAGAGCATCCATTCCTCTCAACATGAGTCAATGTGTTACAAAATATAACTCCATAAAGTAAATCTTGAACCCTAAATGAATATATGGTCTTCATTCTGTGTGCTAATGGAAGTTAGTTCGAACTGGATCATACTATAGGCCAGAAGAATAGCATTTTCTAATTCACACCTCACCAGAATGACTTTTTACTTCCAGAGTATTTTCTAATTATTATACATGTATACACATCCAGCCATTTACTAGATATGATAGAAAAGGGGTGGATGTGTAGAAGAATAAGCATAGTGATTCACTACAAAAATTATTCCACTGACAAAAATTAAGGAAGAAAATAATTTTGTTCACACTGACAGTCTAAAATTTCATTTCCACACTTCCAGCAACTTGGTTACCTGTCTCAACATTCACACATTACTTGTAAAGCTTCCAGGGAGCTTCCAGAAATAAAGTGAAGACAAAAGAGTGAGGACATTTTAAAATACAGAGTGGTAATATATGCATAATTGACAAACATCCTGAAATACATTTTAATCAAAGGAGAACAGTTCTGTAAATTAGGTAAATTGTACAAATAAATTGCAAAAGAAGGGTGTGACTTTTACTGCAGAAAGAAAACAGGGACCTTCTACACCACACCTAAAACACGGTATTTCTCGAGTGAAAAAAAGGGGTGGTGGCTATCAGTAAATCTGCACTGATTCACTGCAGTGGATGAAAAACATGGGGTAAAAAGGTCTCCCTTTATCTCAGTTCCAGCTGGAAAATGTGCACATCACTGTATATCTCCGCACTCATGAAAAGCACATGATTTCCTTCCTTCCCCCCTTGGAGGCTGCTCCAGAACATGTCTGCTTTTTAAAAACCCGAAATAACTGATCAGCTGATTGGGCTGTGAAATGGACACACAGTTGATTTAAAGGAAGCATGAATGCAGAGTAGTTTGAACCCTCTGAAACTTTATTTTAAACCTTATAATATTAAACAGAGTCTTAATAAACAATTGGGGAAAGAGAGAAATCCAGCTGAATTTTTTCTTTTAAAAAATCCCTCTGTTATCTGCTGAACCTTACATGCACTTATAGACACTTCTGTTGACTCTTAGATGGCTACTTGCCCTCCTTGCTTTTAAATAAATAATAACATATGTATTTCTTTAATAAAAATAAATGATTGGCAGACTGACCAAGTCACTTTTCTCATTTGTCTTCAGTAAAATGGATTTTGTGTTTGGGACTTTGCCACAACATCATTCCAAATTTGATCTGTGGACCAATGATATCATTCCACATACTGAGATGACATTCATTACATACATTACATTTAGTGAAATCAAGTGGCATAGAATCATAGAATCAAAGAGTTGGAAGAGACCTCATGGGCCATCCAGTCCAACCCTCTGCCAAGAAGCAGGAATATTGCATATGAATCACCCCTGACAGATGGCCATCCAGCCTCTGTTTAAAAGCTTCAAAAAAAAAAGAGCCTCCACCACACTCCAGGGCAGAGAGTTCCACTGCTGAATGGCTCTCACAGTCACGAAATTCTTCCTCATGTTCAGATGGAATCTCCTTTCTTGTAGTTTGAAGCCATTGTTCCGTGTCCTAGTCTCCAGGGAAGCAGAAAAGAAACTTGTTCCCTCCTCCCCGTGACTTTCCGTCACATATTTATACATGGCTATCATATCTCCTTTCAGCCTTCTCTTCTTCAAGCTAAACATGCCCAGCTCCTTAAGCCGCTCCTCATAGGGCTTGTTCTCCAGACCCTTGATCATTTTAGTCGTCGTCCTCTGGACACATTCCAGCTTGTCAATATCTCTCTTGAATTGTGGTGCTCAGAATTGGACGCAATATTCCAGGTGTGGTCTAACCAAAGTGGAATAGAGGGGTAGCATTACTTTCCTGGATCTAGACACTATGCTCCTATTGATGCAGGCCAAAATCCCATTGGCTTTTTTTGCCGCCACATCACATTGTTGGCTCATGTTTAACTTGTTGTCCACAAGGACTCCAAGATCTTTTTCACACGTACTGCTCTCAAGCCAGGCATTGTCCCCCATTCTGTATCTTTGCATTTCCTTTTTCCTGCCTAAGTGGAGCATATTGCATTTGTCCCCGTTGAACTTCATTTTGTTAGTTTTGGCCCATCTCTCTAATCTGTCAAGATCATTTTGAATCCTGCTCTTGTCCTCTGGAGTGTTGGCTATCCCTCCCAATTTGGTGTCGTCTGCAAACTTGATGATCATGCCTTCAAGTCATTAATAAAGATGTTGAACAGGACCGGGACCAGGACAGAACCCTGTGGCACTCCACTCGTCACTTCTTTCCAGGATGAAGAGGAAGCATTGGTGAGAATTACCCTTTGGGTTCGTCCATTTAACCAATTACAGATCCATCTCACGGTTGTTTTGCCTAGCCCACATTGGGCTAGTTTGTTTGCCAGAAGGTCATGAGGAACCTTGTCAAAGGCCTTACTGAAATCTAGGTACGCTACATCCACGGCATTCCCCGAATGGGAATGCATATGGGAGCAGACATCACTAAGAAATGTTACACTTGCAGGGGCAAAGTTATTACTGGTTTTTGACCTATGATGGCTCATTCTGAATATGCAAGTCACACAGAACTTGGGCACAATTAGTTAAAAGTAACTGTTGACCTGTTTGCCTCATCATTATTACATGGTTGTAACAAGGGCTATATTATCTGCCTAACAAGTAGATGGATGGAATGGAAGCATGTTTATGTTATAGGCCAGAATCTTATATAATTAAGATATTTTAAGAAGAAAGATAACTACTTAGTTTACTTTTGAATACTAGAATAGTATAGCAACTTTATTTCAAAAACACCAAGTTATGAAGTCACTACTCGGTGCTGGAATCCATACATCAAATGAGTATTGCTCATATTTTAACAAGACCAAAGTCTAGAAATATTGCCCCTTCTATAAACAACAGAAGCAACAAAGTTTGTAGTTGGTAGATCTAGTTTATTGCTATCCATTATAAATGGCTCCTGGTGACTTGACATTATACTTGAAAACCATTAGAATAGAACTTTAGTTTTGCTGGCTGAAGTAGAAAGTTCCTGTAATTATTTCATTTGAGCTTGCAATTTCATTGAAGGATATTACTAGACCCTAAATGTCAGGCATACTCTGAGGCAAATTATTTTTTCTGCACATAGAAGTAGGGAAAGCATTGCTGTTGTGGAATTTTAAGTTTTATTCTTAAGAGTGCACTGTGTATTAGGCATGGATAGAGCCGCGTTGGATTACTCGTTACTCGTAATAATTTCATTAAACTTACCTTTTTGAAGTGATTTCAAAGCATTTTAAAAACCCGGAAGTCCCCTTGTCCTTCTGAAGTTTTCTCCACTATGTTTGTTGCGACTCAGGAAGTGATTCAGCGTATTTTCAGCCTTCTAGCCTGCTGGGAGGCTCCTTGCCATCCCTCCCAGCCAATCAGGAAAGAAGTTTTAGCAAGGGGAGGGGTTTGGGCATTGGCAGCCATTGTGGTATATAAAGGGGAGCACATGGCTCAGAGGCTCATTCGGAGCCAGGAAGGGAAGGGAGAAGGGAGAAGGGAGAAGGGAGAAGGGAGAAGGAAAGACAAAGACAAAACAAAGACTAAGGGAAGTGAGGTTGTGTTGAAGGGAGGTTGGAAGAAGAGCATAGCGGGCAAGCAAGCAAGCAGAAAGAAAGAAGTCTGCCTTGCCTCTTGTGTGTTGTTGCTGTTGGGGTTTGAGTCGGGTGGGCACCACGAGGGTAGTGTGTGTGTGGATGAGTGGCGTGGGTGAGAGCAACACGGAGGAACCAAAGCACTCACTCCAACATTTTTAATTTAAACTAAGAATTACAGATCATTCCCCCTCCCCCAAAAAAGGCTATAAGGTGTTTCCAGTCTTTAAGAAATGAAACTAATAACCTTTCTCTCATCAAATCAGACAACTTGTCCATTTCTGTACACCTGCCACTTTCAACAAATATTCCACCAGTGTGGACAATGCTGAATTTTCTATCTTTGTCCCTACAGCAATCTTACTTCTGTGACCATATATTGAAATAATCTTCCAGTTGCATATCCAACAGTCCAAAAGGGGAAAAAAGTTTTAGGTCAATTTATTTTTTAAAAAATTCAATAATATAATATACTTTCTGCTCTTTGGTGGTCTTTAGCACATCATATTAATTAGTTTATCTGGCTCAGAAGGCACATGTTAAATATCAGGAGGGTATCACTAGTGGCTTAACTTGTATTACAAAGTGGTCATCCCATACCCTGAAAAGCTTTACTATATGGAGGTCTTCTACTTGTCCAATAGGAGGGGAGGGGGACCTGCATTGAAGATAGGGTGGTAAGGTATTGGTGTAATTCTTCTCTTAAAGGATAGAAAACAGACATGAGAGCATATATGGACAGGTTTTTTAGCCTTCAAAGAGACAGAAGAAACCTAACAAGGTAGAACATTACTGTTGCTATAAGAATTGTTACTTCATCTGGTAAGGTATGAGATTAAAGGTGGGAAACAGAGCTTCCGAAAAGAGCATATTTATGGACTAAAACAAAAGAGAATATCTTCCCCTTTTTCCTCCCTCTGTCAATCTCTCATCTCCTTCAGGTAGGCAACATCAGTATGAGATCACAATGGCAGTCTTTCTTTCCCCTTTCCTTCAGACTGACAATGTTTCCATAGTGATAGCCATCTCATTGGATCAAAATATTGAAATAATACCACCCTTACTTTGGATTTTATGACACAAATTTGCTATTCCATGGCAGCTGCATGATCACTGATAGTGGCTACATACTGGGATGAGCACCCATGTTATCGCATGTCTCTGCATGCCTACAACTGTGCCAGTTCAACAAATCATGGCCCTATACTTGAACATTTTGATTGCACATATGGTTTTGCAATTGCAGGTATATTTAATTTTTAAAAAATGAACTACTGAACATAACAAGAAAAATGAGAATAGCAAAGGGTATGGGGAGAGTGGAATGAGAATCCCTATACCTGATGTCACGTCAGTACGGGCATGCTAGCACAGAAGCAGAATGACCCCATCACACCAGGTAGGAGGTGGGAATGTGGCACAGTTGACAGATCTTGATAGGTTTTACCCAGCAATAGTTGGGGATGGGTTAACTATGGGAAGAAGGCAGACTAACAATGGCATGAGCATGTTGTCACATGATGGGGACCATCACCAAAGCTGACAATCTTGCTTCAGTGCTAGTTTGCCTCCTTTTTGCGATAGAGTTATTTGTCTTCCCTACAGCAATGTGGTAAAGCAGCCATTGTGTTGCCTTCCCCGGTTTGCATACTTGAAGAGAACGAAATCAAAAAATTATGTTATGCCCTCAGAATTAACCCTAACCAAGCTATGTGATGTTCAGAGAAAGCCTTTTAACTCAGCGTGTCTTATTTTCCTCTGTCTCTGTTTATTGCTTCAGGCTTTTTACATGAGCCAAGTGGACGTTTCTAAAATGGGCCAAAAACATGGGATATAACAATTTGCCAGACACTCTGCACAAAGAGAATAGGTTTCAGCTGCTATACTGTGCTCACATAACCATGCTGGTATAGACAATGGCAGGAGGAAAAGGTCGTAAGAACAGCAGCAATAAAAGACAGAAAGCATTGGAGAAATAGATTGCTCAAAACCAACATGTTTTGCCTGCCTTTATTTTCTGCTGCTATGCATCTTGGAATAAAGTGCAACCAGTAGCAGAACTCATGAATTTCAGCCAGACTTAGCAGCAAGCAGGAGCTCAGATCAGTGGTGTCTTGTAAAAATAGTTTCACAATATTTACCAATCAGCAACTGATTTCCCCAAATCATTCGAATCTGGAAACAGAAAAATGAAATTGTACACACGCCTAGTTGGTCCTATCAAGAAATCTGAGACTAGGCTTAAATACATTCTCAATGCCCTAGGCTTGAAAGAGCAAGTCTATCAGCTTTATCTTTGGTATAAATTTATAGTCTTTTTCTCCTGAATATGAAAAAAATGCTAGCTTTGTTGCCTCCTTCTCAAAAACAAACTAACCTCTTACACATCCCTAGTGTTTGGCCATGTTTTTTGCTGAACTTAATGACTGCATTGTAGAGAGATACAATGTGAACCCTTGCATTCTGCCTTGTACAAATGGAGGAGAGTGTTCTTTCATAGTTTGGTTTGCTTTTTACAGACATCAAAACAAATGTACCGTACCTGTCAAAAGGCCCAGTGAGATGTCGTAAGTGAAACTGACAGATTTCCACATCCAAAGCAATAACAAATAGGCAAGCAGGGACTATCTTCTACTTAATTTCTGGCTGCTTGAGGCATTTTGCCTTGTCGACTCTTCCTCAAGTTATATGTCACATTTGCCCATCAGCACCCATTTGCTTTTGCTGACACAGACAATTTTGTGTGTGTTATGCTATTTAGGCATTCATCAAAATGATACTTTGCTAAGTAGTTTTGCTGTCTGGATTATTTTTGGCATGCTCAATTTTTAAAACTTCGTTTACCAAATGTCCATCTGCAAGCTGTGCCTAGGGGACTGGTAGAAAATGCTTTAAATAATATCCCAAAGGGATGGTGGCCTTCTTGCCTAAACTTTGGCAGAATTCTTGGATCAATGAAGCTTTCTGATGACAACCCCCCCCCCCCAAGAATTGGGGGATCCTTGCATCAGCTTACTTTAGTGAATTTAATTTAGGATTACTTCAGCAAGCAAATTGATCCCTGCACCTCTGCTGAGAATCCCAAAGGTCATAATCATGATATTTCCTTAATGCCATAGCTCTATTGCTTTTTATTCTACCATACGGTAAACGAGTTTATGATTTAAAGTGCATAATAAGTTTAATAGAAAGTTGAAGTTTTCCATAAGAATGAACACAACAACAACAACATTCCAGATCATCCTTCTCTACAAAATTGTATTGTGCATTATAGAACTTTTGACAGCATGCACACTCCATTTGGCTAACATACAGTGTTTTTTTATTTTTTAAAAAAATCTGTGACAATGGAATTAACTTTTCAAAAAATCACCGCATTGTTTTGTTATTCAAATTATGTATGAATGTGGATAAAGTGTGTGCAAGATGAAATGTGTCAAGGAAATTTCAAACACAACTGACTTTCCTAATCACCATTTGGAATAAAAATTGAGTTTTCACTAAGATATGAACTTATTGCTTTTGTCAACAACAGCCAGCACAGCCAATAGCAATTATTAAAAAGTAACTTCCCCAAAAAACTTTGGTTACTTGATCTCTTCACACATTAATATGGACACAAAATAGAAAAATGTGTAGCGCAGTATTCGTCATTCATAACACCAGTGCTTCTCCCCATGCAGACTTTAGACTCGCTCATATAGAATCATAGAATCATAGAATCAAAGAGTTGGAAGAGACCTCATGGGCCATCCAGTCCAACCCCTTGCCAAGAAGCAGGAATATTGCATTCAAATCACCCCTGACAGATGGCCATCCAGCCTCTGTTTAAAAGCTTCCAAAGAAGGAGCCTCCACCACACTCTGGGGCAGAGAGTTCCACTGCTGAACGGCTCTCACAGTCAGGAAGTTCTTCCTCATGTTCAGATGGAATCTCCTCTCTTGTAGTTTGAAGCCATTGTTCCGTGTCCTAGTCTCCAAGGAAGCAGAAAACAAGCTTGCTCCCTCCTCCCTGTGGCTTCCTCTCACATATTTATACATGGCTATCATATCTCCTCTCAGCCTTCTCTTCTTCAGGCTAAACATGCCCAGCTCCTTAAGCTGCTCCTCATAGGGCTTGTTCTCCGGACCCTTGATCATTTTAGTCACCCTACTCTGGACACATTCCAGCTTGTCAATATCTCTCTTGAATTGTGGTGCCCAGAATTGGCACCAGAATTTACACAGCTATAGCACTATAATTCCAATACAATTTCCAGGGTTTCATTTTTGCAGTTTAGGAAATGATTATTATAATTTTCAGGCAGATAACAAATCTAATGCTTCCTCACACCACATGCAGACTAAATTTTGAACTGAAAATATTATTGCCATTTTAGGAGCTTTATTTTTGGGTTCCCAACATGATTTTGAACAATTAGGGTAGGGATATTTTCAAATATTCTTTCCATCTTTGGACTCTGCTCAGGAATCCAGATCAGTAGCAAGGCTATCAGTTGTAATGGCATTGTTGCCACCCAACCCTACTAATAGAATAACAGATTTGGGGAAGCTGCAGTAAGACAGAATTAAAGGGCATGGTATTACATTCCATAAACCAAGCATCTCCAACCTGCAGCCCTCCAGGTGTTTGGGACTCCAATTCCCAGGAGCTCTAGCCAGCTTGTTCAATGGTCAGGAATTTTGGGAGCTGAATTCCAAAACACCTAGAGCAGTGGTTCTCAACCTGGGGTCCCCTGATGTTTTTGGCCTACAATTCCCAGAAATCCTAACAGCTGGTAAACTGGCTGGGATTTCTGGGAGTTGTAGGCCAAAAACATCTGGGGACCCCAGATTGAGAAGCACTGACCTAGAGGGCCACAGGTTGAAAAGGCCTGTCCTAAACCCATGTCTGTTGCCTTGAAGTGCAGGGGAGAACTGTCTGAGAGATGCTTCCCACAAAGACGGTAAAACATCAAAACACCCAGGTGTCCCCTGGGCAACGTCTTTGCAGATGGCCAATTCTCTCACACCAGAAGCGACTTGCAGTTTCTCAAGTCACTCCTGACAAAATGAAGAAAGAGTCAGCTACTTCATTCAACTTTTGTATATGGAAAGGAAGGAGGCACCAAGTTTTTCTTTTCCTTAGTCACAACAATCTCTTATGGTGTTCCTCCCCACTTATTTTTCAATATATATGAAATCTAAGCTTGAATAATGTTCACTGAGAGCTGTTATGCTTGCCAAGAAGCAGCAAACAGAAATCTGATTTGTAAGAAAGCAAATATGTAGATACTATGACCTTTTAAAAAATTCAATTAAATATATATTTAGCAAAAGATTTGTCTCTGCTCCTTATGAGAAGACACGATGAAGAAAAATAATGTCTCTATATTTCAAAAGGAATATATTAACTTTTTAACTGGGAAAATAGATGCTGCGGAGTGATGGCATTGCAGGTTGCAAATGATAATAATAAATATCCCCGAAAATTCTGGAGGCAGAAATGCTGACACTGTTGCTAGCAAATCTACTTAAAGAATTATTAAGCACAAGGAAATCTTCCCTCTGGAGCATCTGAAAGAAGGCTGTGTCTGGTCTTAATGGGAGCATCTAATCCTAGAGTCTGACCCTGGTTGCCTCCTCAGCAAAATATCAGGACAAATAGATTAATTTATGAAAAGTCAGGGAAAGTTGTGAAAAGTGTTGAAATCAAATGAAGATTTATTTCTCTCCAGACTTTTTACTTCATTCTTTTGAACACTTGACAGAGCTACAGAGATAAAACCTCAGCTCTGTCAACTAACTATAAACTAGGCATTAATCAAATATAAATGGAAGCAGTGGAAACATTTTCCCCTTTTCAAAGCTTCCAAATGTTTTTTGTGTGTCTTACAATGATGAGGGCAGTAAGTCATCAAAGGAATAAACATGATACAAATATCTGCTACCACCTCAATGGAGCTCCCCAAAACCAAGTTCTAGTGACAGATGATCCGCCTAGTCAAAGCCATGGTATTCCCTGTCTCACAACCTACGGATGTGAGAGCTGGACCTTAGGGAAGGCTGAGCGAAGGAAGATAGATGCTTTTGAGCTGTGGTGTTGGACGAATGTTCTGAGAGTGCCTTGGACTGTGAGAAGATCCAACCAGTCCATCCTCCAGGAAATAAAGCCCGACTGCTCATTGGAGGGAAGGATATTAGAGACAAAGTTGAAGTACTTTGGCCACATCATGAGGAGACAGCAAAGCCTAGAGAAGACAATTATGCTGGGGAAAGTGGAAGGTAAAAGGAAGAGGGGCCGACCAAGGGCAAGATGGATGGATGGCATCCTTGAAGTGACTGGACTGACCTTGAAGGAGCTGGGGGTGGTGACGGCAGACAGGGAGCTCTGGCGTGGGCTGGTCCATGAGGTCACGAAGAGTCGGAGATGACTGAACAAATGAACAACAAGTGAGAGATGCAGCAGTTGTGGAAATCTAAATAAAGGTATATTCCCTCTCCCATTATTGCTCCCATGAAAATGTCTTTCTATTTGCAAATACATCTGCTTTCAAATATCTCACATTACGGTTTAATAATCCCAAGTAAATAATAGGCAAAGTTACAAATGGAATGCCAACAGAGCAAACATTAGAGTTCCAAGTGTAAATTGTGTTTCATTCTTTGTAAAGCTAGTAATGTGTGGAATGAATGAAACCTTCATAGAGGAGACATAATTCTCATTGGGGAACAATGTCCACATTTCCAGTACTTTCAACTCTCTCTCAAATTGTTGAAAGGATAGAAGGGATATTTCTTGGAATGTGTGGCCAAAAATTCTGGAAAGCATTAGTTCTCAAGCTGAATTCAAGGAGGTTCTGGGAAAGAGGAGGGTTATAACCCCTGAAAGCTTATAATGAACCAAACTGGTTAGTCTTTAATTTGCCACAAGCCTAGTTCCTCTTTTTACTCTCAATGAGTAGTTCCTACCTACCTCAAAATAATTTTGAAACAGTAAGAGAGATGAGCTCATTTTCTCCCATTATTCACTTAATAGCATGAGTCATGTTGTTTGTTGTTGACTCACTCTTATGTTGAAAAGTGACAATGTATGTGGTGACTGAAGACAATATATTATTGATCAGTAAAAGTTGGGCAGCCTTGTAGTGGAGGGAACTTTTTAATACAATGAAAAGAATGTATTCTACATGCCTTATTCAATATTGATGCTACTAGACAGTTTTCAGACTGTTGAAAATATGCAAACAATTCATAGTTACATGTCAAAATGTATAGGACATGTGACAGAGGACTTTCAATTTATTATCTTCCTGTCTTGGTTATTGGTTTAAGCCTGATTGCTATGTTTGTTTATGGCTATTAAAAATCAATTGAGTAAAACAGCCCCTTTGAGATAAAGTTGCCTTTCTGGAAATGTATTTGCAAAATTTCAATAGCAATAAAATGTGATAATGAGCACTGTACCTCAAAACTGAGATTAAAGAAAAGAGATATTGTAAGTCCACGGTTTTATTCAATATCATAGCCATTTTACAATTCTGGTAGTTTCTAGTAAAAAAACTCAAACAACAACAGTGAAAAGGTACCGGCAAAAATATAAATCATAATCCAAAGCTCTGTGATAATGCAATCTTACATCTGTCTACTAGGGCTGGGCTGCTTCGTTTCGTTAATTCGTAATTCGGTAAAAATTCGTTATTTTTTTTGTTAACGAAGCGATAACGAACCATTCTGGAGCAGCTTAAAAACGAAACGAATTTTTCAATCCGTTTCATATATGCTTCGTATTTCGTTATGTATTCGTTTCTTTATTGGTTTGAGGTCGTTTCGTTATTATTTCTGCATGTCTGGGGCAAGTTTTATAGTTGTTTTTTGTTTAATTAGTGAAAAAAAATTATAATATCACACCAACAGTCAACAACAGAGGGAGAGGGAAGCTTCAGAAGTTCTCCCTGTCCCATTTGGAGGTTTTTTAGCGTATTGCGCGGTCGCGTTCGCCATTAACGAATCGATTCGTTATTGTTTTGTTATTGTTTCGTTATTGTTTTGTATTTTTTTTACCATTTACAAAATTTCGTAAATATCGAACTTTTTTTTTTAAAAAATCGGAATTCTTTTAAATATCGAAATGCAAAAAACCCCAAAATACGAATCAATTTTAGAAACAAATTTTTCCGTTGTTACCCAGGCCTACTGTCTACTGAAAGCTCAGCCCCTTATATTCTGTGGGGTTTACTTCAAACTAAGTGGTTGTAAAATTGAGCTTATTTCTAATATGAGGTACATGTCTGCATAGTTATGCCAGGGATATTCTCATAAAGTTATTATTTGTTGACCAACTATGGGAATATAGAGACCAGATATATGCATAGATTGAATTGGAATGGACCACTTCACTTTAGTGACAAAACTATTTATAATTTAACACCAGAGATATCTGAGAAAAGCCCTACCAGGAGCCATTTCATGGCAAGCAAAATTCAGTTACCAAATGAGAGCCTGAGACTCCCTATGTGTAGTTACACTCAATATGGGAAAATAGCATACTTTTTTCTTCATATCCTGCAATTTATCCGAGGGCCATATATAGGTCATTAGCCATATCAGTTTTAATATTGAAAAATATCAGTTTGTGTGCACAATCTTTGGTCTTTCTTCTTGATTAAAAAGGAAGCACATTGGCCCATCTCAAACTGCATGATAAATAAAAATACCATAAAAATGTTTTACTTATCTTTGTTCTGTTCTCATCCTAATTGCCCATGAAAGGAATTTCCTTGATCTAGACACTATACTCTTATTGGATGCATTCTGGAATTACATTGGCATTCAAAGCTTCTGCATCACAATCTTGACTCAGGTTCAGCTTGTGACCTATTGAGATTCCTAGTTCGCTTTCACAAGGACTTTGTCAAACCAAATGTCAGCTATCCTAAATCTATGTATTTTTTTCAAAAAAAAATCTATATATCTCTAGTACTTTATTTTCTCCTTCTTTCAATTAATTTTATTAGTTTTGGTCCACCCTCTAATCTGTTGAGGCCATTTTTAATTCTGAGCTTGTCCTTTGGGGTACTAGCTATCTCTCCTCATTTTGGTATCATCTGATAAGTATGTCCTTGGATGATGATCCAAGAGATTAATAAAATGTTCAATAGCACTAGGCTCAGGACAGAATCTTGTAGCATTCCATTAGTTACTTCTCTCCAGGATGAGGTAGAACAATTGGGGAGCACCCTTTGGGTTCAGTCGGTCAACCAATTGCAAATCTAGCTAATAGTAGCATTGCATAGCCCATATGTTATTAGCTTGTTTGCAAGTATATCAAGGGAGACTTTGTCAAGAACTTCACTGAAATCAAGTTATACATCCGCATTATTCATTTTATCTATAAAGCATGTAATGCTATATATAAAAAAGATAAGATTAAGCTGGCATGACTTGTTTTTGAAAAATCCATTGTTGACTTTCAGTGAGCATGGCATTCCTTTCCAAGTGCTTATGGATTGTCTTTTTAATGTTCTGCTTTAGAATATTTCCTGGTATTGATGTCAGGCTGTCTGCCCGGTAATTGTCTAAGTCTAAATCCTCTCCGTCCCATCATTTTGAAAATGGGGACAACATTTGCCTTGAGGATAATGGTGAGCATGCAATATTGCAATTATACATTGTCCCCAACAGACTTGATTGTTTAATGGAAGTATAGCATTTTGCATATTTTAATTTTTTTTACTTGACCTTTGTTAAACAACAACAATAATTTAATTGGGAACACCTTCCTATAATCCATTCTCCCCCATCAAATTATTTTATCAATACGGATACCCTGTCTTGTGAAAATCACTTGACAATCGTGTTCTTCTATGGAACCCTGGAAGTTGCAATTTTGTGACTACCAAAGAACTTTATAGGCCCATCATACTACAAATTACACAGATATATTAGGTAGTGCAGTGATAGTTGAAGTTATACAAAGGTGCTGTAATTATATAGTGTAAAAGAGTCAGTATCAGGCCAATCTACATGGGCAACAAAATCTGGAGCTTATCTGAAATATTCAAACAGCCACAGATTCTACTAAAGTGTTAAAACCATTTGACTCCTGAAACATGTCAGTGGCAGAAGTAGAGTCCTCACTATACAGTTTGGTGTAACCTGTTTTGGCCAATAACCCTTACCTTTATCATTTTTATTGGTTTAGTGGCAGCTAGAAATATCCAGAGAGCTCCTAGCTATTGCTCTATGTCTTTTCCAATGTCATGAAAGGCACCAGCAGGAATTGGAGAAACTGAGTGTGAGGTGGAGATAGCAATTAACGTAGCTTTGCCTTTATTGATTAGGCCCTAGCCTCAGTCCCTATTCCCGAGATAGTACTCTGTTCTGCACTTCATCCACTTCCCCAGCCCTATGATACCCTGTTTGCACTATCCCTTGCCCAGCCCCTTTACAGTTGGCTACGGTCATTTTTTATTCCCTGCCATTGGGTTGCTGAACTAATGTAGCTATAATGCAATTGGTTTAAAAGTTTTTATTTTTAGTGTGTTTTAGCAAGATTTTTGTATTTTATGATGCTTTCATTTTTTGTTATTTTGTGTATTAAGTTAGGTTGTTTTTTTTTTTTTTCATACTGTCTATGTGTTTGCTTTGATGTAATTTGTCTGTATGGTTTTCTTTCTGGCAATTGAATATTTGCCTAATACGTTGGAAACCGCCCTGAGTTCCTTTGGGGAAATAGGGTGGTATACAAATAAATAAATAAATAATAATAATAATAATAATAATAATAATAATTATTATTATTATTATTATTATTATTATTATTATTTCCTGACATTGGCAAAAGAGCTGATGAATAACTAGGAGCTCTCTGGAGCTTTGTGGTCACAAATGGCACTATAAAATGACATAGGAAAGTGCCATTTTCTTTTTCTCATGATGTGGAGCATTAAAAATCAGAAATGGAACATTCATACACACTCTCAAGTATAGAGTAACTTTTCCTAGTGAAGAGCACAACCACGTTAAACAGCTTTGCCCCAAATTAGGGTGAGAAGGACTCGTGAATCATGTTGATTGAACAGAGCATCTACTCACCCAATTCAGACCATGTGAGCCATGTGGATGTACACAATGATATTTTTTTTAAAAAAAAATACAAGATTCCATCTAGGCAATAAGGAGTTTCAGTGCATTGCAATGTTTTTCTCCACATGCTAGAGCATAACCATAGATCAGTGCTTCCCAACCTGTGGGTCCCCAGATGTTTTGGCCTTCAACTCCCAGAAATCCTAACAGCTGGTAAAATGGCTGGGATTTCTGGGAATTGTAGGCCAAAACACTTGGGGACCCACAGGTTGTTACCACTGCCATAGATTATCTTAGAAGCCTAAGATCAAGGACAAGATGGGGCTATCTTGCTATTTCTGACTACCCCAGAAGCTGAAAATTATTTTAACACCAATTATGGGATAGAATTATTTGCTGGACCTTAGACATCAAAGCTAGTGAGTTAGCTGGTACAAGGCAAGATGTATGGCAGACAATTGTGTTATGCAGTGCAGAAGAATGGACAGGCAATTCAGGGAGAACAGACAAGATTGTGATTTTATTGTGCTGCCTTCCACATCTGCTGTTTAAGCTATTTGCCACAATCATCTTAATTATAAAGCTTACTCATTTATTCATTCATTTATACCCTGCTTTCTTCTTGCCAATGAACCCAAGAGAGCTTACAGAATTTAAAATAAAAGTTTAACTAAATTGTAACTGTTACAAATGTTCTTTTAAAATGCATGGTAAACATATACATTAAAATATAATTGAAAACATACCAGATTTTCTTTTAAAAAATAGGCCTGTGATAAGTCACATAAAAGCAGGTATAAGTGTGTAGATTCACAAATGTGCTATTCAGTAGTTTCTGTAAATGACAGTGGAAATTGCTGATTCTACCTGGAAAAACATGATATCCTTATTCTAACTATGGTGTTGGCTGGTGAGGTGGGAAAAATGCAGTAAAAATTTTGTGGAAATTGATATGTATTGCCCAAACCTACTTTTAACTGCAAGTGGGGACAGGGAGAATGGGTATCATCTTTTTCATGAGCTTCAATTTCCATGGCCTTCAATCAGGACACAAGTCTTTTAATTCTTCCACTCATTTTCAACAGATTATGACCCTTCAGTTCCATTTTTTGCCTTTCTTTTTAATCAAAATGAACACATAAAATATATTCTTTACTTCAATAATTATTTCCTCCAGAAAGTAATCACAAGATTGTCATAGGTATGGCCTTTGAGCTTTGCTGTTTTGGCTACTGAAATATTCATCTCAAAATAATGTTCAGTCTGTTACAGAACTTTGAAGTAAACTTGGTAAAATGAAGTAAAATGGAAACAGAATGCTGCTTATCTTAATATTGGTGTTTTTTCTCTATGGTTGATATGAATTTGTTCTCTCCAAAGTTGAACTTGCCTGGATCAGTGTTTCTCAGCTTTTTGTATTTTTTATTCCACCACTTAATAGGTCTTGCCATGACAAGAACCCCAAATCACCTTTTCCAAGCAAAGTGTTCATCTGCTTATTAAATTTATCATCTACAGCAAGTTTTAATGACACAAATCTACAATGACATTACTGGGAGTAAACATACAAAGAAACTGAAATACTCTTAGTAGGAGAAAATTGTAATGATACTGTTAGCATGAGTTATACTATGTTCAGTAATTTTAAAACACTATGAGTAAAAATGGAAGTGATATGAATGAGTTAACAGGAAATGCTGTGACCAGGATGCCTATGCACTTCCACCTTTTATGACTTACAAGTGGCATATACATCACTTGTTTAAAATTACTGCTTGGTTTGAAACCACAGTCTTAGGCCCCTTCCACACAGATTAATAAAATCCCACATTATCTGCTTTGAACTGGATATATGGCAGTGTGGACTCAGATAACCCAGTTCAAAGGAGAAATTGTGGAATTTTCTGCCTTGATATTCTGAGTTATATGACTGTGTGGAAGGACCCCTAGCTGATTCCAAGGAACAATATTTGAATTGGGAGCTAGATTCAAATGCTCTGGAAATCAGAGATGTTGGTTAGTAATTTTTTGTAATCATGGTGGATAAAAAAGCACATTGTTCCTCATACAGCTTATATTAAGATGCCTACGAACATTCATTCAAATCTGCTAATTATCAAAGAATTACATCTTAGAAAAATGCTTTAAGACATGTTGGAAGCAATTTCATGTGCAGCAACTTAACATATAGGATGACGATATACAGCACTGGATAGACCAGAATGGAAGCTAAATTGTAGATAAAATCTTACATGATTGATTTTTTGTTTTATATCAATGACTTGCCTATGCATGGAAGGGAACAAATCTGAAGTGTTATCCAATCTGTACTATACACATAAGATATATGACCCACAACAGCAAAATCTGTTCAAGATAGAACTATATTGTTTAATTTGCACTGACTTTGTGTTAAGCTTTAAGTTGTGCATTATTTGTCTTCCCCGAAAAAGAAAAGTATTAAATCTAGAGTGACTCACCCATTGTTGATGTTTGACTTCAACAAGGAGAGCTCAGCTTTGAGATTTTCATTTTTCTAGGGTGTTTTTTTCTGTACAGAAAAAATGTCTTTAGGATAATCTCAGAATGTCTTTAGGATAATCTATTATTGATGGTAATCTCAATCCAGTTTCATTCACACTTATTCATGAGCACAAATGGAGATCAAGAACAGAAAAGGGAGCAAAAGGGTTCTCGACGCCCAATAAAAATATGGCCCTGGCTATGCAGAAACATTTCTGCAGAACAAATTTGCCAGCCTTTCCACAGGGGTTGTTCCAATATATCCGTTCTCCTTCCCCATCATGTCATCTGACCATAATGACAAAAAAAATCTAATGAACTAAAACATTTCATGTGTTTGGTTGCTTTGTGTTGGCAAACATCAAGATTTCTTCCAAACTTCCAAACATATGTCAACTCCTATGCATACAAGCATAATGCAGCAAGTTCATTAAAGACACAGAAAAAAAGAAAAGAAAAACGTATCTGCCCGAGTTTCAAATTATTTTTAAAGATGTGATTATACGTGTAGTTGCTTTCACATGAAGGGTGAAGATGAGTTGGCATATTAAACCACAATAACTGTACACTATGCTGTCCAAAGAAAGAGCAATAAAACCACCATCATGATCTTGATGCTCTGGGTCATTAAATCTCCAAATGCTGATTGATTGTTAATTTGTTAGCTTCTATTATTATGATGGTTGTGTGTGTGTGTAAATAGTATATAAGCCACACACAGTTACTAGAATCAATTTTAAATGTGTCTGATTAAGTGCCTAGTCTTTGGCCAAGTATAGAGACTGAATGTTCCTGCAATTTCCTGATTTCAGTTCATTTTCCTTCCCATGAAAGTTTTCTAAGCTTTCCTGAAATTTTGTGGAAATGGAAACTCTCATGTACGTATGACTTAATCACACACAATTAAAAGTTCATAGCAACCACAAGTACATCCAATGCAACCCCCTCTATGCAGTTTATCCCACTGTCAAAAAACAAACCAAAAACAAACCTTCCCATAAAGAAGTTCTTCCTCACAGTCAGATGTGTAGTAATTACACAATTACAGGAATAAGTGGGACATTTGGAAAACAGAAAGTGCACAAATTCTTTATGCTTGTCAGGAATAAAGAAACTCAGCCAATGATAAGTAATTGTCTTTAATTGTCCGATATGGTTAAATTATTTAAAAGGATGCAGCAGAGTGATCAGGCAAACTCTTAACAGAGTCTGCACTCTGTTTTAAAAAGGAGGTGGGGGAGGAGAGAAAGGACAAATCTTCATGACAATTGCTGTTCCCATGGAATATTAGTCATACTAGTACTGAGTGAGTATTAACTCCAGCTCTTTTTTGAGGTAGTTGCATATTCCGTAAATTAATCATTTCTGCTTTCTAGATATTTCACAGCACAGAAGGAATATAATTAGTTTCATTTTGGACTTTCACATGGCAGCAAATACTTCATGATGCACTACTCTTAATCAAGCCAGTATTTTTATTTATTTATTTATTTATTTATTTATTTATTTATGTTATTTATACTCCACTCCTCACCCTGAAGGGGACTCAGAGTGGCTTATAGATCATGGCAAGATTAAATGCTGCATTATACATACAAATAATAAATATAACATTTCAAATTATAAAACAATTAAAACATATAAATGCAACTCAATAACACTAATTGCTGGAATAACTCTTTCTATTGCACAGTTCCCAATTGGCATATAACAAGCAACAATATCAACTAGAAAGGTCTATTTTTAGTTGTAGAACCACTTGCCAATTGGGAATTGTGCAATAGAAAGAGTTATTCCAGCAATTAGTTTTATTATTTGTATGTATAATTGTGTTGGCAAACATCAAGATTTCTTTCAAACTTGCAAACATATGTGAACTCCTATGCATAAAAGCTTAAAGCAGCAAATTCACTAAAGACACAGAAAAAAAAGAAAAGGAAAATGTATCTGCCTCGAGTTTCAAATTATTTTTAAAGATGTGATTATACGTATAGTTGCTTTCACATGAAGGGTGAAGATGAGTTGGCATATTAAACCACAATAACTGTACACTATGCTGTCCAAAGAAAGAGCAATAAAACCACCATCATGATCTTGAATGCTCTGGATCATTAAATCTCCCCCCTCTCCCAACCGCCATCTCCCTCCTCTTCATGTCCCAGCCCTTCTTTATACCCACCCCAACCTACCCATTGCCAAAGATTGCAAGATTCCTTAGGTACAGGTTATATGACCATGCAGAAGAAAACCTTTGGTGAAGTGGAATCTTTTGATAAAGTATAGGGAAGGGAAGAAATAAATCAGTGCACAATGACAGGTATGAAAGCCAGAATGGTGTTGTGTTTTGAGCATTGACTTTAGAGACCACTCAGCCATGGAAACCCACTAGGGGTGCATCTACACTGAGGAATTAATGCAGTTTGCTACTACTTTAAATGCATGGCTCAATTCTATGGAGTTTGGGACTTTTAGTTTTGTGAGGTGCTATTATTCTTTGACAGAAAAAACTAAATATCTTGTAAAACCGAAACTCCCATGTCCCCATAACATTGAGCCATAGCAATTAGTAAAACTATATTGACTCAGTAGTGTAGATGGCAATAGTATTATTTGGCACGGCAAAGACAAACGCCTTCTGAACAAAACTTGCCAAAAGAGTCCCACAATTGGGATTACCATAAGTTAAAAATGGTTTGAGGGCACATAGGAATAAACAAAACGATAGGAATTGGATGAAATGCTAGTGGAGACAATGACTTGTCAGCATCCAAAATCAGTAACCCAAGGCTGTCCTAATATTTGAACATTCCACATCTGTCTTTCTGGCCTATTCTCCTCAACCTTTGCTTTTGAATGCCTCTCCCTTTGAAAAGAAGAAGCCATGATGTTTGAAGAGACATATTTCCAGGACAATGGAAGAGCTCCCAAAACAACACTAATTATCTGCACTTTTTGGATTTCAGCTAGTAGCAGTATGGAGGAAACAAGGCGATTTGCCTTTAGAAGAAAGATTTACCAAAAATCTAAAGTAAATAGAACTGTAAAGGTGGCAGACTATGGTTTGTGTAGTAACCATGAAATTGCAAACATTATTTTACAGAATTTTAATCTTAATTTTTTATTTAAATTGTTATGTATTTAACATTGTTTAATCAATAAGTATATGTCCTTTTTATTTTAGGTTTAGTACTTTATCACAATGAATCCATGAACTTTTAATTCAAGTGCTAGCAATTATTTCACCATTCGTTTAGTTTGCAACAGATCCTTAATCATTCTTTTTGGTCTGGAATTATTATGGAGATTCTGGCATACAGAAGGCATGAGCAGTGACATTGCTTGGGTGCAGTAGCCCATGATGGATTTCTTTGGTCTTTTTTATTGTATAATACATAGAAACATACCATCTTTGAAATTAACATTCAAAATACCAGTATTTTCCCCAATCCCACCACCTCCACCCCACTCCCCTCGTCCAGGAACAGTTAAGTACTTTTTCTGTGTTTATTTCAATTGTTCAATCATGAGAATAGTCTTATTTAACACAGTATATTTATCTTTCCCCTTTATTCTGTAAATGAGACCCTTCCATTTTGCTTCCCATGTCCTTCTGCTTTGACTCATCGTATAGTAACTTTTCCTTTCGCTAATACAATCTTGGAAAAGGTAATCGGCTAGATATTTATACCAAGTTTTTATATCCCATTTCTTGTGGTCCTTCCAGCCCAGGGCCACTGAGGCTTTGATTGCCTCTATCCTGTGTTTTATTATTGCCTCACTTTCTTTATATTCCCCTTAACTTTCCAATTTCTGTGTGAAAAATTGAGTCTTGTTCCATTCTATATTTACCCTAATAGCTCATCCATTTCCTTCCTGATTATTTCATGGAACTTTTGGGTTTCTTCGCATTCCCACCACATGTGGGTGTATGTTCCTATTTTTCCGCAGTTGTGCCAGCATAATTTTGGGCACGTTTTCGTAATATGCGCCAAATGCATGGGAGATCTGTACCATTTTGTCAATATTTTCTGTTGCATTTCTTTAATCTTTAGATGTTTTATTTTATTAATTGAATTCATCCAATTGTCTATTTCTCTCTCACTGCAACTTAATTCCTCCTTCCAGACTTCTATTAGGGTAGATCTTGTGTTATATTGTATTTCTGTGATTATTTTATATATAAGTCCTTTCTCCTTCTCAACTTTCCATTTTATTATTTTGTCAAGATTTGTTTCTGAGGTTTCCTTAGTCTTTGATTCTGTTAGCTTTTTAGACAGCCCTCCCCATTGTAACCAATTTCTGAGCTCGCATTTATATTTTATTTCCTCCCATTGAATTATGGTTCCGTCTGGTTTCAGTAAGTCCTCAATCTTTGTTATTCCATTCTGTTCCAGTTTCTTCAGCATATTGCAATATGGTTGGGTTTTTCTGTTGTCTGTGAAACCTATTGGGAGCTTGTCTATTTTATTTAGTGGGAGTTTGTTTTGCCATTTTCCCCAACAGGTAATTGATAACAAAGAGCCTCCTTTTATGTTTTTTAGGTCTTTTCCTCCAATTATCCCCATAATGCAAGATCCATATTCCCATCTGTTTGTTAATTTCTCTCTCCTACCCATCTTTTGGGTTCTCCAGTATCTAATTCTAGTAACCTAGCCATTTTACAGGCTTCATAGTAATTCTGAAAAACAAATCAAAATCTTTGTGGGAGATGGGAGATGAGTCCAAGTTTCCAAGTTCATATCTTACCCACTTTCAGTCATGCAATCTTAACTCAAAGTATATCCATGCACATTCATTGCTTTCCTAAAGATGTTAATGACCATGAGAAAGAAAAATCAAGAATTTCCTGAGTCACACTTTCAGCTTTGTTCTGATATTTTGGAAGACTCAATTTTGGTCTCTTGTAAGTTCCAAGATATGTGTGACTGGTTGCTTGCTTGTAATTTCTGGAAATTCAATCTGATCACCTCATTGGCGAAAAGGGGAGCTATATCTGGAAGTTAATTGTAATTTTGCATTTTCTCATCATCAAAACTGTACAATAACCTTTAATATAACTGGATAAAACGTCATCCTGTGCCTGTGTCAAAGGATATTACAGAATCTGTGCCAGAGAATATTATTTATACTGTCCACTCTAGTAGCCTCTTGAAATGAAACCCCATTCATTTATGGAAACAAGGCTTATCGAGCCCTGCACATTTAATGGGATCATTAAGAATGAATATTGAAAGCAGTAATGTGAAACAGGTAATCAATTACTAATCAGAGCAGATTGCTTGGGAAATTCTCCTTGCTCAAAGCTTTCTTGGGTAATAAAAAATAAGATGTATAAATTATTCTGAAGTTGGATGAACCCCAGCAACTTAGTGAAGCAGAATAACTTGCAAACCCTGACACAAGAGCTTTATCTGTCTGCTTGTCTCAGTAATAGCTCAGAAAAAAATATGCACGGAGCATTCAATTTTATCTTCATAAAACTCTGGCATCAGTGAGGCCAGTGTCTAACAATTGGTACCTAGATCTTAGCACTGAAATAATTAATATTCTATTTGTTCAAAGAAACATTCCACTTAGAGTTAGCATTGTGTTGTTAACTGCCATCCAATCAACTTTAACTTAGGGTTCAGACTTGATTTCCTTTGTGACTCACTTATTTGTCTTTTTAGCAATCCATGGCATCCATAAAACTATTTTTGGAGCACATTTTTCAGATGAGTTGATTTTATTCTGATCAGCTGTCTTCTCTGTCCAGCTTTCATAATTATACATTGAAATACAGTATCATGGGCAATCCTAACTTTAGTATTAAATTACATATTTTTATACTTCTGGGCTTTGTCTAGTTCCTTTGTAATGGTCACTCCACATTTTAGTATTCTGATTAATTGATTACAATCTCAATTCAGATTAATGACTGAGTAAAGATGTGGAAAATCTTTCACCATTTCAATGTTTTCCTTATTCAATTTAAGGTTATGTAAATCATTCATGGCTATTCATTTTTCTTAATGTTCAACTGTAAACCTACCTCCACACTTTCTTCCTTGACTATGTTCAGTAGAATCATAGAATAAAAGAGTTGGAAGAGGCCATCCAGTCCAACCCCCTGCTAAGAAGCAAGAATATTGCTAAGAAGCAGGAATATTGCATTCAAATCACCCCTGACAGATGGCCATCCAGCCTCTGTTTAAAAGCTTCCAAAGAAGGAGCCTCCACCACACTCCGGGGCAGAGAATTCCACTGCTGAATGGCTCTCACAGTCAGGAAGTTCTTCCTCATGTTCAGATGGAATCTCCTTTCTTGTAGTTTGAAGCCATTGTTTCATGTCCTAGTCTCCAAGGAAGCAGAAAACAAGCTTGCTCCCTCCTCCCTGTGGCTTCCTCTCACATATTTATACATGGCTATCATATCTCCTCTCAGCCTTCTCTTCTTCAGCCTAAACATGCCCAGCTCCTTAAGCCGCTCCTCATAGGGCTTGTTCTCCAGACCCTTGATCATTTTAGTCGCCCCCCCCCCCCCCGGACACATTCCAGTTTGTCAATATCTCTCTTGAATTGTGGTGCCCAGAATTGTGGTGGCCAGTAATCATTTGGTCATTGATATTTTCTAATGGCAGCATATTTCCTCCTATTTTCATGCCTCTTTCCCCAAAATTGAAATATTACCTTTCATATATCTTCAATGTATAAATTAAACAGATAACCTGATAACATTTGCAGCTTTGCTGATCTATTTCTCCACATTTTATTATAATGGTACTCTCATTGCTCACTGTGATTTTGAGGGATTTAATTGTAATTTTATATTGCTTACTGTATTTTTATATTTTATATATTTTATTATGCTGTTGTTTTGTGTTTTGATTTGATTTGATTTTATTGTATTGCGTTGTTGGGCTTGGCCTCATGTAAGCCACCCCGAGTCCCCATTGGGGAGATGGTGGTGGGGCATAAATAAAGTTTATTATTATTATAATATTATTATTATAGGTTATGTGTCAGAACAATCAAATGCTGTGACACATTCATTTCTGTAAGCATGATTCATAGTTTGTCTTTTCTTTTCTTTTAATCAATGATCCATAGTTTTTCATGACCTAAATGAGCAGAGGTTTTGCTATAATCTATAAAGCACAAGTTGATTTTCTTCTGAAATTATTTGGTGTGCTCTATTATCCAACAAATGTTTACAATGTTCAATTTATTGTCGAAGGCTTTCATGGCTGGAATCACTAGGTTCTTGGGGGGGTTTTTTCGGGCTATAGGGCCATGTTCTAGAGGCATTTCTCCTGACGCTTGGCCTGCATCTACAATGTTTACAATGTTTCTCCAGAATCTTATTTGGACACCTGACATTTGTCATTCCTTATATAGCATTTTTTGTTGCAGAATCTTGAGTGTCCCTTTGCTTGCATGTTCAGATTTATACCGTGGTCCAGTGATAAATACAATGCCTGCAGTAATTACTGCAGTGTCCCCTTTTTTCAGGATTGGGATGTATATTGAGCATTTCTAATCTGTGGGCCATTGTTTTGTTTCTGCATTTGTTCATAGATTTTCGTTAGAACTAAGATAAATTCTGTCTCTGTAGCCTGAAGATGCTTGATTGGTATGCCATCTGTTCCTTATGAGCTATTTTCCCTAGTGTTCTGAATACATCTTCCACTTCACTTTATTAATTGTGGGTTCATCTTCAAATTGTTCTTCCCTTGAACAAATCTGTCATCTTATCATCTGTTTTTATATGGTTGTTCAATGTATTGTTTCCATTACATTTTTATCTTTATTTCGTTATGCAATGTAATGTGTTTCCCTTTTGGATGTACCACATTCTTGGGTTAAATTCCCCAGAGATCTATCTAGTTTTGTGGAAAAAATCTTATTGATGAATGTTTACTATTGATAGTTGCATATATGTTATAGGGAGTAAAATGGCAACTGAAGGATTTGAAGGCACGGGGACATGATGACTGCAATACCCTGCAATCTATGGTAAATCATAGAATCATAGAATCATAGAGTTGGAAGAGACCTCATGGGCCATCCAGTCCAAACTCCTGCCAAGAGGCAGGAATAATGCATTCAAAGCACCCCTGACAGATGGCCATCCAGTCTCTGTTTAAAAGTTTCCAAAGGAGGAGCCTCCATCACACTCCGGGCAGAGAGTTCTACTGGGTTGTTGTAGGTTTTTTCGGACTATATGGCCACGGTCTAGTGGCATTCTCTCCTGATGTTTCACCTGCATCTAAACGTCAGGAGAGAATGCCTCTAAACCAGGGATCCACAAACTTTTTAAGCAGAGGGCCAGGTCACAGTCCGTCAAAGTGTTGGCGGGCCGGATTATAATTCGAAAAAACCATGAATGAATTCCTATGCACACTGCAAATATCTTATTTGTAGTACAAAAAAACATTTAAAAACAATACAATAATTAAAATTAAGAACAATCTTAACAAATATAAACTTATTAGTATTTTAATGGAAAGTGTGGGCCTGCTTTTGGCTGATGAGATAGGATTGTTGTTGTTATTGTGTGCTTTCAAGTAGTTTCATACTTGGGTTGACCCAGAGCGAGGGCCGGGTAAATGACCTTGGAGGGCCGCATCCGGCCCCCAGGCCTTAGTTTGAGGACCCCTGCTCTAAACCATGGCCATATAGCCCAAAAAAACCCCCTACAACAACCCAGTGATTCCGGCCATGAAAGCCTTCGACAATACAGAGAGTTCTACTGCTGAATGGCCCTCACAGTCAGGAAGTTCCTCCTAATGTTCAGATGGAATCTCCTTTCTTATCTGTTCCTTACGATCCATTTTTCCTAGTGTTCTGAATACATCTTCCACTTCATTCACATTGACATCAGCACAGCTATTGACAACAGAACTCCATCATCATAATTGTAGCTGAAGGTGCAGAATTGTGGTCAATGTTTTGGTTTTCTTTTTGCATAAAAATGATTTTTTTAAAACAAAGTAACACGATCTGACTAACATTTATACATAAGCCCTTGTATTCCTACAGATGGAGAAAATAACTGAAATTATTTGTTTTTTACATGCCGTTATGAAATATGTCTATATTTACATCCCCAAAGCCATTCCAGTTAGATAACTTGTCATGGATGAGACTTCAATCCTATGTAAACACATTTGGAAGGAATTACACTTGAACTGAGAAAGTCTCGTGTCTGAATAAATATATAGGGAAACAGACTTCACATTATTGTTTATATCATGAGTGAGGAACCTGTAGGATTCCATGTAATGTACTCCAACTTCCACAGTCACTTATCATTGGCTTACCACAACACCTAAATGACCTCAGTTCCTCCTCTCTTGTGTGTATTCAGCCATGAAAGAAATGCTAGGCAACATGTCCCAATATATCTGGTATCTCTCCCCATATTCACTCACTTATCTGTTGTTATATCACTCCAATAATGGACAAGAAAAAAAAATCCCAGCTTCCTCCAATTAAGAGAAAACCTTTGACTTGACTGGTTCATGTGCCTATGGCAATGCTGTTCATGTTGTTCTGGATGATGATACTTTTTTAAGATGAAGAAGAAACAGGTTTGAAGCTTGAGGGTGTTCCTTGATCTGCCCTGGTCACTTGTGGCCCATATTACTATGATTACATAGAGTGCCTTTGAGCAATACTTGTCTGCTGTGAACCATCTTGGAAAGAATAGCCTAGCCTTAGAGATCTATGCTCTGGTGACCATTGGTAACATTTAGGGATGTAATTCTTTGATATATTTCTCTCTCTCTCTCTCTAAAGCAGCAACAAGTAATTTTAACAGTGTTCATCTCACTGTAAGAAATGCTTCAAAACCCACAAGTTTCAAAGGGTATTTGTATTTTGAGATGTATTCTGCTCAAAATCAACACAATGTGTTGTATAAACATTTTCAATATAAAAAATATTCTGCAGAGATATATTATTTTAGCAGAAAATGATATGTCCTGCACAGAAACGTCTTTCTTCCTAAAACAAACATACAATTTTGCATAGTCTTAACGTGAAGAATGGAAGTGTCTTGTCAATTCAGGATTCTCCTTGTCATGGTTTTTTGTTACTTGAGAAACTTGTTAACTATTTTGGATGTTTTTAAAATATATATAGTATTTTCATATATTCTTTGTGAGGCTGCTTTTGAAAACATCGGAGAAAGGAGAAATTGGGTTACAATGGGCCTTTTGGAATTCCACTCCCCCCTTCCCCCCACACCTAAACACACACACATTCTTGACAACTAAGGTAAAATACAGCAAGCTTCTATTATTTTTATTTATTTATTTACAGTATTTATATTCTGCCCTTCTCACCCCGCAGGGGACTCAGGGCGGATTACAGTGTACACATATATGGCAAACATTCAATGCCAATTTGACATACAATTCAGCCTCCCCACACAAGGTGGTACCTAATTTTCCTACTTGACAGATGCAACTGTCTTTCGGGTCGACAACAGGTTACACAATTGGTTGGAATCCCACTCCAACCCAGGCTGGCTTCGAACTCATGACCTTTTTGGTCAGAGTGATCTTAATGCAGCTGACACTCAGCCAGCTGCACCACAATCCCGCAGTAAAAAAGACTAGCATACAATGGCAACCTAAATGTTCTTCACTAATATGTTGAGTGCAAGACAGGGAGATTATCAGTAGCTGTGTAACGAATAGTATAATTACTAGAGGTGTGCATAATATCGTTTTGGTGTAGCACATTCGAGGGATTCAGGCAATCTGGCTGTCAAATTCCCAAAAACGGGCCTGGCAGGGGGCAGTGAAACCCTAGTCTATACTAATCACAACAATATGGATCCTCCAGCTAATGAGGGCTAATGGAACTGAGGTGGAGGTGGCTTGTGGATTACCTGAGGTGGAGGTGGCTTGTGGGTGGCTTGTGGGTGGCCTTGCAAATCAGGCAAGAGTGGGCACCTAACGGCTATGGCTCCTGCTCTACCCCGGCAGCCTCCTCCATCCCTTCCCAACCCCTACCCCCCCCCCCTCCAATGCCTGCTTGAGACAAATGGGAGCTCACTTTTCCAGTAGCATTTTGTCTGGTGCAGGCATTTGAAGGAGACTCTGCACTCCCTCCCAAGGCATAATGGAAGTTGAGGGTTTTTTCAGTGTATGTTTCTCACTTTCTTTCTCAGCCAATCAGAGGCCTGGTTGACTGTGTCCAATCTCCTCTCCTCTTGTGGAATGCACTTGGGACCCCAATTCCCAGAACTCTCTCTTGTGTGTGTGTTTTTCATGTTATGGTGAAAACTTTACAAATTTCCCCAAAATCAGTGGATTGGTGCAATGTTCTGAAACTTGGCAGGCTTGTAGTCCTAAATGTGGCCTAGAAGTGAGGCATGTTTCATGCTGATAATCATTTAAATGACAGAGAAATGAGGCTCTAAAATTTCCCAATTGGCACCAGTGGACTGAATCTTACCAGCATGAAGATGGAACCCCCCTCCAGATTTTGGGAATTTCCCAGTAAATGGGAAGGGGGGTGGACTAAAATTGAACAGTTTTTTGCTGAATCACATATCCCTAATAACTACAAAAAAGCATTTTATTTCATGTGTTGTTCTTCACTGCAGTACCTTTTAGTTTATTTTGTTGGTTGGTTTGTTTGCTTCAATGTGTTCCATATTGGCAAAATGGATAGCACTATGAATCCTATTTGATATTTAAAAAGGGAATGGGATAGTTGTTTCTACGCAAAAGTCATTTTAACCCTCCCCCCAATGCACACATACACACCCACACACATGCAGAGCATATGCATTTCAGTGTTAGTGTTGCTTAACATTTTAAAGTTGCAGTCAGATTTTTAAGAGGTATCATGTTTAACTTATTTTTCTCAGAAGTACATGCTGATTTTACCTTTTCCACTTTAAAATCAACAGCTGCAACAGATTAGAAACAGGAAAACAGATTTTACCTCTCAAGAATGTTTGTCTCCATGGCATTCTTTTACAAAGGATCAGACCTGGACTGGATATGATCCAGTTTACCTGTTTGTTTGCTACATAAGCCAGAGATTTCATTGATCTATACGGAATGTCAACAGCATGAGAGCAACGGAATAGATTATGTTTGCAACTGACCTATACAAAGGTCTAAAAGCCCAGACGTGATAAGGTGTTGTACATTGTTCCATTTTGTTGCTTAAAATGCATTCTCTGTTGTAAACATAGATGCATCTAAGAGTGAGAATAAAAAGATTGAGGCCTTCCAAAGTCTTTTGAGTTCAACTCCCATCGGTCTCGGTGAGTGCAACCTGCCACTTGATATGATAGGATTTGTTGCTCTGAAACACTTGTAGCACAATATTTGTTACATCTCTGTTCTAGAACACTCAAGGAATTTTAATGATGGGAGTCTTATTTTAGAATCAGAGCCATTTAATTGATTTTAAAATGAAATATGAGCAAATATGCTATGAGAATGGATGACAGTTGTTCTACAAGAAAACCCAAAAAGGTGATATCCTCATTTTGCAAGGTTGTCCTGGCTTCTGAGAAGGTGAGATAGTCTCAAGATATTCCCACAATCTCCTGCTCCTTGCTTCTTGTCAGGGGATTGGACTGGATGGCCCACAAGCTCTCTTCCAATTCTATGTTTCTATGATTCTATGATGATGGCATACCATGATCACTGTTACATCTAATGATGCCACCAAGGAAACAAACTCCATATTCTCGGTCTACAGTGCCCCAACTGAAGGGTTATGAAGGGAGGACATATCAGGGCATTGAGAAATGGCATCTGCGGCACACTTGCAGTTCCAAGTGCCTTGAAAGCAGACATATAAGACTTCCATTGCAATTCTTGGGTTCAGTGCACACTGTTACCAGGAGAGCACCACAGACATCATTTCTCAGCACCCAATGCCTTCACCTAAGAAATTATATTGACTGGCATCCTGTTTAGCTGTTATGAGACTGTCAGGGACGAGGGACAGGGCCTTCTCCGTGGTGGCCCCTCACTTGTAGAATTCACTCCCCAATGAGATTAGATCGGCGTCCTCCCTCCTCACTTTTAGGAAAAAACTAAAGTCGTGGTTTTGGAGTCAGGCTTTCGGCTAGTGGACTTAGCAGCACTTAGACACTGAACCGGACCACAGGATTATGACAATAGGAAACGGATATGTGATTTTGATTAGGCAACTATGTTAGTATATGAGTATGTGTTTTTAATTAATGTTCTTGTTATTTTTTTATGTATTTGATTTTATGTTGTTGTATTGATATTATGGCATTGAATTGTTGCCCATGTAAGCCGCCCTGAGTCCCCCCTCAGGGATGAGAGGGCGGAGTAGAAGCGATGTAAATAAATAAATAAATAACCTGAACTTGCGATATTGTAATTTCTGGGCATTCACATTTACAGCCATTAATAATTGCACATGACGCCCAAACTTCACCTTTACAGCCTAGCACAGGCTCAATATAAGGGTTTCTGAGATGCTGTATATCAAAACGCTGTTAGAGTCCAGTTTTATATAATTATAATTGCATAATATATTTAAATGCACTGAGTAAATTATTAAGGAAAACACTTGTTCATTTTCAATTATACCATAGAACAGGGGTCCTCAAACTAAGGCCCGGGGGCCAGATACGGCCCTCCAGGGTCATTTACCCGGCCCTCGTTCAGGGTCAACCTAAGTCTGAAATGACTTGAAAGTACAGGGTTAGTCAAAATGAATAGGCCAGGTTAAGATAAAGATCAATGGGTTATTGGCCTATTCATTTTGACTAACCCTGTACACATCAACAACAACAATCCTATCTCATCAGCCAAAAGCAGGCCCACACTTCCCATTGAAATACTAACAAGTTTATTTTAATTATTGTATTGTTTTTAATAGGCCTGGGTAACAACGGAAAAATTTGTTTCTAAAATCGATTCGTTTTTTGGGGGTTTTTTTGCGTTTCGATATTTAAAAGAATTCCGAAATTTTCCTTTAAAAAAGTTCGATATTTACGAAATTTCGTAAATGGTAAAAAAATTACAAAACAATAACGAAACAATAACAAATCGATTCGTTAATGGCGGCCGCGATCGCGCAATACGCTAAAAAACTTCTGAAGCTTCCCTCTCCCTCTGTTGTTGACTGTTGGTGTGATATTATAATTTTTTTTACTAATTAAACAAAAAACTATAAAACTTGCCCCAGACATGCGGAAATAATAACGAAACGACCTCAAACCAATAACGAAACGAATACATAACGAAATACGAAGCATTTACGAAACGAATTGAAAAATTCGTTTCGTTTTTAAGTTGCTCCAGAATGGTTCGTTATCGCTTCGTTAACAAAAAAATAACGAATTTTTAACGAATTACGAATTAACGAAACGAAACCGCCCAGCCCTAGTTTTTAAGTGTTTTTGCACTACAAATAAGATATGTGCAGTGTACATAGAAATTCATTCATGTTGTTTTCAAATTATAATCCGGCCCTCCAACAGTTTGAGGGACTCTGACCTGGCCCTCTGTTTACAAAGTTTGAGGACCCCTGCCCTAGAAGAATATTATGAATGCTATTGTAGTTCAAATCAGTGAAATACTCCCACTCCCATGGCACGATTTGTTGTTTCTCTATATTGGCCTTTTGCAACTGCTGCTTGTATTACGGTACAGAAAAAAAGTGTCTAGCAAAACTGAAATAGATCTTTGAAATGGCAGAGTTGAGCCAGAGCAACATCTAAACCAGCCCCTTAAATCCATGTGTAAACAGGTATTATCTAGGGGCCAGGAAATAAAGCTCAATCCTATGGTTCATCAGTGTTGTCTGCTCTCACTCATTTTTGCCAGACCTTAGAAGTTTATTCCACAGCTAACCTCTTCTTGTCACTATTCTTTGAACAACTCTTTATTGAGGACCTCGGGAAATATTTGTCCTCACTCCTTTTCCACTCTAGATCCTTCAGTTATAATCCCCATGCTGTAAATTTGTCTTATTGGGTTTAGACCTGTGCTTTTTTCAAGCCACAAAGGAACAGCCCCGCAGCACAGAATCATATAACCAATTGAGACTTTCTTTTGTCCTCCCTCCTCCCGCCTATCCAAAACAAACACACTCAGAACAAACACAGCAACCTGACCTATTTGCAGCTTTGTGTTTGCAGCATTTTGGGTCTGTGTCAAATTAGACACTGATTGTCGTAATGTTTAGCCTCATTGGGCTGAATGTTAATTAACTGTGCAAATGGATTAATCATTAGCTTCCTTTTTCTTCTTGGAGCTCTGGGAAATGCCTAGGCACCTGCAATCAGCGTACCGAAAGCTCTTGGACTGAAAGACCTGAGCATTCATTTCTTTCAGTCCTCTGTGATGGAACTGAATCTTGAAACGGGACAATGTAAAAGCAAGCATAATGAGTGCCATAGGAGAATTCAATACAGACATTACACCAAAACAGACAGATCAATGGAAAAGATTTGCTGGCTGGCATGAATCATGCTAAGCCACAGTTGTGATAGTTTCTGTCTAGGCAATTCCTGATGAAGATTGATTTGGGCTGCTTCTCTTCAATGTGTTAGAAAAGTCTTTCACTGATTTAGATGGGCTTATTGCTGGCACTGCTTCTATTTCCTTGAACTTATTCACAGCTTACTAAAGTGAAAAAGAATACTGACTTCTAAACTAAGTACTAAATTAGAAAGTTATAGCCAACCCTTCAATAGTGGCCATCCTTGGGCATTGTCATCTTGGATTTTCTGGTTATATTGGCTAATATGCCATAAAATGATTAATTGAATCTCTCTTAAGATGTTTCTGAAGCAAGAAGGTCTGTCTCAGTTCCAGTTGATTGCATGCTAAAAGTAAAGTTAAGCATAACATTAAACACAAATGGGTTTTTCTGAAATGCTCAATGGAAGGAAGAGATATACTATCCCTCAAAGCATAACATATTCATTTGGATTTGGTTCCAATATCCCCCTGGATGCTAAAGCCAAGGAATGCTCAAGTCCCATTGTATAGTATGATGTAGTAAAATGGTATTCCTTACATGAAATGGCAAAATCAAAGTTTACTTTTTGGATGATTGGGGTGTGGGAAGATATATTCATAAAGTAAGCTATGGATGGTTGGATTTGTGGATGCAGAATTCATGGATATGGAGGGATGACCATGCTTTCATTTTAAGTGAAAAGAGGAATTTTAATTAGGATTGTAAGTGTCTATAAAAAGAATCCTTTATTGATAACAAATCTTGAAATAGAATGATGCGGCATGAGATGCCCAGTTGGAAATATGAAATATCTTCTCCCTCACCCCTGGCATATTTTTAAAGTTTTGCCTCTCCCCCCCCCCCCCAAATGTTGGTGTGCGTCAGCTATAGGATCATACCTAGGGCCCTTCCAGACAGGCCAAAAATCCAAGAGGAATTGGAATTTTAAAGTCCACTTCCTCTCAGGATGGAGGACGCACAGCTTTTGCAGAGGTGGTATCCAGATACTCACCCCTGCTTATCAAGATCAGCAGGGGTGGGAATGGGCACTACCAGCCTCCCCCCTCTGCCCTCTATTTTCCCCTGCAGTTACCAGAAGAAAGCCCCATTTGAGACCTGCAGGCTTTTTCTCTCACTCCCCCCTCCTTGGGAACAGCCAAAGGAGAACTTTGGGTGTAGAGGGGGAAATTCCTTCTCCAAGTTGGTTCTTCCAGGGAGGAGGGAGAGAGCAGAAGGCTGCAGACTTCCATCAGAGAAAAACTCTGGTAAATTTAGAGGGAAATGGGAGCCAGGGAGGGAGTCCAGACAGGGGGGAGGGAAGGAAAACAAGTGTTTTCCATGCCTGCAGGGATACACAGGCATGGAAAGGTGCATGTTTCTCAGGAGGAACTGTGTTTCGAGGAAACTTTTAAAACATATTTTCCAGCCTTTAATCTGATTCCTCCTGATTCCTCCTGCATTTTGGCTAAATGTTGTTTAGCCAACCCGCCACCCCTTAACCTGATTTAACCTGGGTTCTAATGCATGTGTAGAAGGGTCCCTAGACACCTCTCCCCCACCCCTCTCAGTAAATGACCATACTGGGGCAGGTGGAACAGCTAAAAGGTGTTGGAAAGCTGAGGAAGGCGACATGGTTATGTTTCCACTGGGCAGAACTTTGAGCTATATTTTCTTGCTTCAGAATTTGTTAAGTACTAAAGATATAGAAGTTCTGTCCTGTATTCAAACTAGCAAACCTAATTTAAGTGTGACTTGCCAGTTCAAAATGACACATTTCTCACCACACTTTCGAAAGGGAAAAAAATGTTGCAAGCTTTGGCGATATCTGTTTGTGCTTGTTGTATTTTGTAAAATTGTTGTAGTTATTGTAGTGTGCCTTTAAGCTATTTCCAACCTATAATGACTCTATCATGGGGTTTTCTTGGCAATATTTGTTCAAGGGGGCAGTGTGTTTTGTTACCCTCTGAGCCTAAAACATAATATAACATTCCCAAGAAGGTGTCAGGGATTCACACTCCGGTCTCCAGAGTTGTAGCTTAATGGTCAAACTCTGCACTATGCTGTCATGATTTTGTAAAATGATGTACAAATTATTAGTAGTATATTAAATTTGTTTCATTTTCAATAATGATAGGCCTAGTTTTCTATTTACATTTCTTGTACTATATCTTTTTATGACCTATAAATCATTTTTAACCTAGCTTCAAGGATGAAAATCCTTCAACCATTAAAATCCTAAGGGCATCATATAGTTTCAGTTACATACCTAGTCAGGAAAAGCCCTTTTGATATATCTGTTGATCAATTTCTTGGTCCTGGAACACATCTGAGATTCCATGGACTGCCAAGAAAGCCAAATAAACAAGCAAACAAGGTGCAGGTTCTTACCTACAAAGCCCTGAACGGTTTGGGACCCGCCTACCTGTGTGACCGCATCTCTGTATACGAACCCACACAATCTCTTCATTCATCTGGAGAAGCCCTGCTCTCAATCCCACCAGCATTGCAGGCGCGATTGGTGGGGACAAGAGAGAGGGCCTTTCGGTGGTGGCCCCTTGACTCTGGAACTCACTCCCTAAGGACATCAGGCAGGCTCCAACTTTGGCAGTCTTTAGGAGGAGCTTGAAGACGTGGTTGTTCCAGTGTGCCTTCCTGGAATAATGATCCCACAGCACTTTGTCCTCCAAAGCACTTTACATTTTTAGGTCTGCTCGTATGTCCTTCCACAAACTCCACTATCACCTTTTCGTCCATGCCTCAGCACTATTTCCAATTTTAATTTTACATTTGGCCTTCCCACAGTTTTAATTGTATGTTGTTTTATTGATAATGTTGTATGTTATTGTCTATGTTTTTTATTTTAATTGCTTGTATTGTTGTGATTATTGCTTGTATTGTTGTGTTTGGGCTCGGCCTCGTGTAAGCTGCACCAAGTCCCTTGGGGAGATGGTAGCGTGGTACAAATAAAGTGTTATTATATTATTATTATAACAACAACTTCCCCTCCCCACGTCATACATGGGCATCCTCTCTAATTCTGAAATAAAGATAGATAGATTGTATCCTCCATGTGACCAATTGGCGTGGAGCAGCAGTAATAACAGGAGGTGTTGGCATTATAGCAGAGAAGAGTAAAAGAAATAGTATGAAGTATGAAGAAAAGATGTAACAGGCTCTTTGTTTTCTGTATTCTGCTTCCACTTTCTTTTACTTGAAAATTAAAATGAGAGCACATTTAGCTTCCCTGTTTTGTCTGTTGTTTGTTTTCACATAATGTTTTGATACAGCTGTCTGGAGGACAATCTCACCTCTGAACAGAATGAGTTTTGCCATCTGCACCAGACTGCTGCATGATATTGATACACACACCTGCAGTAGCAAGGTACTTTAGGCTGTTCTTCTACTGACAGTTCAGCAAATTTGGAAAGGCACTTTATAGATGCAAATGATATTTACATTTGAGTGCTTTTTGGATAGCAAAATATTTTGCAAATGTAACCCTCATTAAATCTCAAAAGACTCTTCCAAGCTAAGCATCTATTGATATGAACGTCTAATATAGTGGTAAGATGAGGTATCATCTGGCCAAAACAAAGACATAGAGCAGATCAATGTAAGAACTTAGGATAAAATCTATGGGACCTCACTCTCCAAAGCAGACACACTGTCTCCAGTGGCAACCATCAACCAGGAAAAGAGAGAGTCACCTCAATAATTTTACTATCCTGTATTTCAAAAATCAATTTTATTTCATCCCAACATCGCCCAATGTCATCTTTATGCTGACAGGTTCAAGTAGCTGTTCTGAAGAAATTACTTTTCTATGCTGAGTCAGATTTCCTCCCTCTGTGTATATTTGTGTTTGCTCTTTTCAGCCTAGGGGAGAAGTGGTTTTGATGTGGTACTTCACTTAGCTCTCCAACACAGTGTTATTCAAATTACAGTTAACATCTTAGCTTAAGGGTAATGGTTTTTGTTTGATTGATTTGCTTTTCTTTTAAGTTGAGAAGGGCCTCTTGTGCTTGTCACTACGTTTTCATGCCATTCGTAGTGCTTTTGGTATTATTGGTGATCAACAATGGGATAACAAAATCAGACATGGATAATTAGGTTGAACAAAAACATCTTTATTTAAGCTAAATCTATTTAAACTGTGTTGAACATGGGAAAACACAAAAAGAGGGAGCAATGCAATAGCAGGGATGCTCCCCAAAGTCCTAGGGCATAACCTGAGGAGAGTAGTGTCCTTCCCCACTCTCTGGCCACAGGACTTAAATAGACAGTTCCACAACCTTGTCCTTCACCAAAATTCTCAAGGAGCAGTGGGTTAAACCCTTGTGCCAGCAGAACCAAAGACCAACAGGTCAGAGGTTCAAATCCGGGGAGAGTACAGACAGAGGCGGCCCTAGGTAATTTTCAATGGTAAGCAAACAGTATTTTGACGCGCCCCCCCCCCCCCTCAACCAATCACTGATATAGGTTTTCTGGAGTTCTGTGTGGCATATTTGGTTCAATTCCATCACTGGTGGAGTTCAGAAAGCTCTTTGATTGTAGGTGAACTATACATCCCAGTAACTACAACTCGCATATGTCAAGGTCTATTTTGCCCCAAGAGCACCTCAAGAGTGCCCCTGGGCAAAATCAACTATACTGCATATGCTTACTTTGCGTAATGGGTTGAGCTGCCCCTGAGTACGGATGAGCTCCCTCTGTCAGCTCCAGCTCCCCATTCAAGGACATGAGAGAAGCCTCCCACAAGGATGGTAAAACATCAAAACATCAGGGTGTCTCGTGGGCAACGTCCTTGCAGATGGCCAATTCCCTCACACCAGAAGCAACTTGCAAGTTCTGAAGTTGCTCCTGACACCAATTCCCACCCCCCCAAATGGCACTTTATTTCTCCCCACAGACAAATAATAAGCTTGAATCAACTCTCTTCCTGCACCGGTCTAGCCATAGGGCCCTCAATCTCAGTTGGAAGAATAATGAACTTGTTTTTGATAAACCATCAGCCCTTTAGAGCTCATGATACCAAAATACTACAGTGATTTTAGAGGAGAGGAGTAGCCCAACCTCCAACATAATGCATTACAAATTTTGTTATTTACCTTCTTATAAGCTATATCCACACATTGCACATTTTGGCAAGGCAAAACAACATATCAAATCAAAGTTATTCCTGGCCCTCTGTTCTGTATGACTCAAGCAACACAGAGAGCCTTGCAGAATGAGGACCTTGCCTTTCAGCAAGCCAGAGTCATTCCCACTGAGATGAATGATCAAAGGCCTATCTACACAGCAGCTAATAATAATATCTTTATTTTTGTACCCTGTCTCCATCTCCTTGAAGGGACTTGGGGTGGCTTAGATATGGCACAAAGTACCTAAAACAATGCATAAAATACACAGTACAATACAAAATAAAAAAAACCCAACAATTTGAACTCAGAACAGCACCCAATAACCTATAGTGTCTAAAACAAGGATATTCCCCATTTAAAAGGGAAGGGTGGCTAAGAAGTAAAATTATTATTATTATTATTATTATTATTATTATTATTATTATTAGCTGTCCCCTGCCATGCATTGCTGTGGCCCAGTCTGGTGATATGGAAAATAAAGTAATGGCTTCTAATATATGTAATTCCTTCATGCTTGTGAGTAAACAGTATTCCTTGTTGTTTCTATCTCAGTGTTGATGTGGAGATTGTCTGGTTTGCCTACTCTGGAACATGTGACATATAATTGTTCTTCTTTAGGGGTCCCTTTCAAATCGATGATACTATATCTCTGTGTGTGTGTGAATCATATCTATCTATCTATATTTATGACTAGATGGCTCTTTGTCAGGAGGGCTTTGATTATGTTTTCTTGCCCTGATGAAGGGAGTTGGAACTGGATGGCCTTGAAAGGGACCCCTAAAGAAGGCCTTAAGTATGGTGGTTCTGTGTGGGAAGTTTGCCCCAATTCTGCTGTTGGTGGGGTTCAGCATGCTCTTTGATTTTAGTTGGACTATAAATTCCAGAAACTACAACTCCCAAATGTCAGGGTCTATTTCCCCCAAACTCCACCTGTATTCATTTGGGCAAATTGAGGATTTGTGCCAAGTTTGGTCCAGATCCAGCATTGTTTGAGTCTGGGTGTAGGTAAACTACAACTCCCAAACTCAAGGTCAATGCCCATCAAACCCTTCTAGTATTTTCTGTTGGTCATGGGAGTTCTGTGTCCCAAGATTGGTTCAATTCCATCATTGATGGGGTTCGGAATGCTCTTTGATTGAAGGTGTACTATAAATCCCAGCAACTACGACTCCCAATTGACAAAATCATTTTTTTGAGTGAAGGACATACATTGGGTTGTTAGGTGCTTTGTGTCCAAATTTGGTGTCAATTCGTCCAATGGTTTTTGAGTTCCGTTAATCCCACAAACGAACATTACATTTTTATTTATTTAGATTACTATTATTAAATGTGCATGTGTTTTTAGTTACTATTTTCTATTACATGCATCCAGTTTTGCATTTTACTTTTACCTAACCTATACTTTCCCCTCATTGAACATTGTGTGTGAAGTGCTTCCCCCCCTTATATTGCACGTTTCTGCCATTTTCATTTTAAATGGATATCTGTGGATTATTTTGTGCACGTGGAGTTCTCACAGAAAGCACACATGTCCAAATTCTTCAGTCAATGTTCTTCTTTCTCCCAAAGACTTTTTCAAATTGCCAAGGGGCTATTTTCATTCAGACTGTCACATCCAACAACATCATTTCCCACTCTTAATGCCTGCTCACTCTGTGGTCTTGGTGCTTCCTGCTGAATGTCAATTGCCATGCTTTCTCTTCTTATGGTTCAAACACCTCAACGTGTACTGGACATCCCTTGAAGCAGATGGCACAATTAAATGAAGGACTGCCAGCATTTTAATTCCTTATGCAACATATGACACATCCTCCCCTCCATCATCCCAAAGCAGGCTGTAGCTTGGTTATTTCTTTATTACCTAGCCCATCTGTATTATGTCCGAATGAGTCTTCATCATGCCTACATCAAAGCAGAATGCAGTGCAGCTATGGAGGAATAGTAATCAACTTAGGCATATTGCATTAACAACTAGAACACAGTTTTCATTTGACAATTTAATGTGAATATTTTATATTCCCATGGTTCAGCCTTGTAGCAAGGCCACAACAGTGGCTATCCTATAGATAGTTTTTGTAGTCCACATATGACTGACTTTTACAAAGCTTCCCTGTTTGGTTGTTGAGATTTTACAAGCCCATCATAGTGAAATAAATGAGCCTCAAATGTTACGGGGAGATGAGATCCAGAGATGAGAACATTCTGGTTGGCTGCATTCAGTGCCACAGATAAAGAGAAGTTGAGAATATTTGGACATACATTATTCGGATAATCATGGCCAATGGACAGCTTCACTTGAGTAACTTTTAATTGCATGTCCAAGGTTTTATTTTTATTGCACAGCATCAAAAACTATAAAGAAGCGAACCCCCCTCTCTTCTGCCCATATTTTTTCCTCCCCAGTGAGGCTCTTGGAAAACAATTATCTGATCAGATGGGTAAGTGTCATCTGCACTAAGGCGTATAATAGATATTCTCATACGAAAAAAGAAGAGGAGATGGGGATAAATTGATGCTGGTGGAGGCATCATCTGGTTTGTTCCTGTCTGTGGGTGCAGCAGTACACAGAATTCATAACAATGACAACATGAGTTGTTGTGTGTACAAGAACTGCACTGAAATACCAGCTCCAGAAAATCCCCTGTCACCTGAGAAACCTTATAGACACTTTAAAGGCAAGAGAAAAGCAGAGGCTTGGGTCAGCTAAATCAATGTTACAAATATCAAGAGAGCCATGAAAAATGCAGATGTGGACGGCCAGAAGCTAATTTTGGATATAATGCTGGAGGATTACATAGCAGTATCAGTATACTTAACATGGGATCATCTGCTGATGGAAAGGGAGAACCGAAGCAGATATCCTGATAGTTGTTAAACTTTCTGTTGCAACCAATGAGCCAGCCATAGTACGTTGGTACTGGGACAGGGAGAGATCTGTCCCTGAGATATAAATAGATCTGTAAGTTGAGCCATCACAGTGCTCAGTGGAGGTTAGGTAAATCCTCACTCAATCTTAGAAAGAAAACACAACCCGTACTTCAATCCTTGGTTGCAGTAGCTCATTGCCCTACTAGTATCTTGCCCCGTGAAAACTACGCACAAGGAACACTAGAAGTATGACAAAGATTTGTTTTAGAAATATGAGGAGTATTTTTTTAAGTAAGGTCCGTTGTAGACACTAGTAGTTCGCACGCATACCGCAACGAGCGCATGCATCATGTAACGGCATGCCTCGGGAACAACTGTGCTCAGTTTCCGCTCTGAAGCTAACCTGTCCGGTTCTGTTCTGTGCTTTAAAATGTTTAAGACTATCACCCTCCGCATGTGAGGTTCGCTCAATGATATGGTTTTTTGTCAGCAAGGAACCTGCCTGCTGCAGAAATTCATTGACAGATTTGTGAAGTGTACGGTGATACTGTTATGAGTGAAAGCAAAGTGCGTAAGTGGGTACAACAATTCAAAGATGGCCGTGACAATGTCCATAATGAGGACCGCTCCGGTTGCCCTTCTTTGATTACAGTGAACTCTTGGTTATCGGAGCAGTTGGCAAGTTTTTATGAAGAGGGTATTTTAAAATTGGTTCAGAGGTATGATAAGTGTTTGAACAAACTTGGCAACTATGTCGAAAAATAGAGTGAAGTATGTACTTTCTGAAAATAAATTTACTTTTTCGAAATAAACTTTCGTTGTGTACTTATGTTCAAACGGACCTTACTTTAAAAATACCCCTCATAGTTTGGGAGCATTGTATGAACAGAGCCCCCTCCCACTAGCAAAATGCATACATATTTAATTAAAAAGAAATTTTCTGCTATCTTGGATTGAAGGCCATTTTATGCATATTATGGTTTTCAAGGTGATAATAGAAAGCTTCCCACAACTATCAGCACACTGAAATATCATTTCTTTCTTCTCAAACAATTTGATTCCTGCAGATAAAAGCACAAAAGAAAAAAGCAACAAAAGAAGGGAAATATAGTAAAAGAAAGGAAAAATGGGAGATGATGGTTGGCTTTGATATATAAAAGATTTTTTTTTAATTTAGAAAGCATAATTGTCATGGATTTGAGTGACTTTGAGAAATCTTTATCATCATTATTATTATTATTATTATTAGTAGTAGTAGTAGTAAAGGTAAAGGTAGTCCCCTGACATTAAGTCCAGTCATGTCTCACTCTGGGGTGTGGTGCTCATCTCCATTTCTAAGCTGAAGAGCCAGCGTTGTCCGTAGACACCTCCAAGGCCATGTGACCGGCATGACTGCATGGAGCGCTGTTACCTTCCCACTGGAGCGGTACCTATTGATCTACTCACATTTGCATGTTTTCGAACTGCTAGGTTGGCAGAAGCTAGGGCTGACAGCAGAAGCTCACGGCGCTCCCCGGAATTGAACCTGCGACCTTTTGATCAACAAGCTCAGCAGCTCAGTTCTTTAATTCACTGCACCACCGAGGGCTCCATTAGTAGTAGTAGTAGTAGTGAAATGTTATGAAATCCATTCATCTCTAGTTTGTATTAATTGGCATGTGGTTCCAAGACCAAACTGTCCCCTCCACCCCTATAAATACAATTATCACTTACTTTCAAGTACATACAATTAAGACGTTTAATTTGAATTTACGCAGAATTTCTGCTGACAAGTTTTACCCATGCCTCTCTCAGTATAACAGAAGTTGCATCTAGCCTTGCTCTTATTTTAGCCCAAGCATGTGAACATTTAAACTCAGACAAGTCATTCTT